>NC_059373.1:14640280-14827780 GCF_019703515.2 Myxocyprinus asiaticus | reverse complement strand
TTGGAAAATCTATACACCTCACTGTCTGTGGCCTCTCTTTATTTAGACACCATCAGCCTAGTTCATGGCTGCATCTGGTTTGTGTCTGGTTGTTGCTGGCTCAGTTCCTGTCATGGCTGCTCTCACAATTGTGCCCTCTCAGCAATTGTGAGACACACTGCACTGGTGCAAATATATAAGGTATAATTGGGACCTCTGGCTGTTTATGGTTTATTCCAACTTTGGAATATTTAAAGTCTGGATGTTGGTGTTGGAAGGAATGAGGTTTCATTACCATTTAGAACTCATTAACAAGTGTAGAATATTAGTGTTTCCAATCATTCGATTGTAAAATATTACTTGACCAAAGGACTGAAAAGAAAAAATATTAAAGGGAAAGTCCTCATTTACTCACCTTCATTGTCAGTGTTGGGTAGGTAACTCAAAAATGTAATCCACTACAAAATATTAATTACTTCTCTAAAATGGAAGATTTTTTTAGTCTTCACTGTTTACTAAATCGGAAAAGTAATCACATTATTAGTTACTTTTAAGTTGCTTTCTAAATCATTTTTAAATTAAATGTTTTGTTTTTCCGCTCAACAAATTCAAAAAATGTCTAGGTTTACTCCTTGTTCATTTTCGCATACCCTTCATCTGTCACAGAAATGCACATACAGACATACATATATGAACATTTGAGTTCATATTTTAAATATATTCTACATAAATAATATTATTTTAGAAATATGTGTAACCCATTAAATGTACTTAAAAGTAATTGCCTTAATTGAAATTCAGTAACTGTAATCTGATTTCAAGATATTGCAATGTAATGTGTTATACTACATTTTGTGTAAATAAATAATTACATTACAATAAATAATTACCATGTAATCAGATTACACCCAACATTGGTCATTGTAAACTCTTTCTTCTTCCAAATGACTTTATTCTGTGGAACACAAAATCTAGCAGAAAGTTGCTTTTTTTATTATTAATTTTATTGTATGGGAAAACGCAGTTTAGACATTCTGCTAAATATATCCTTCTATGTTACGTGGAAGAATGAAAATCATACATGTTTGTAACAATATAAGGGTGAGCAAATGATGACAGAATTTTATTTTTGGGTGAACTATCCCTTTAACAAAAAACTGACATTTTCATCATATAGGTGTTCAAAGTGCTATTCAGGATAAAGAGCTTTATTTGCTTCATCCAGATAAAATTGGGATTTATTCACTTCCATTGTCCTAATTTGAGATCAGCCATAAAGACTCAAAAAGAGAGAGAGAAAAAAAAAACAGCACTGAGCATTCAGAGACTTGTTTCTGCCATGGCTCCAGAGAGTTTGGGGATTATGGACTCGCCCATGGGTACTTTGTTAAGAGTGGGGCATGTTTTGAACTCAGATTAAGAATATAGGTGGTGCACACTGGGGACAGACCAAATGAATATGGGTTTTGTGTGGGCCCCGGCCCCGCTTCAGTCAGGGAATGAGAAATATGGAGGTTGCAATCTTCAGTGTGATACCACATCTCAGAATGCACTGTGTGATAGTCATACATTCATGTTTCTTCTTTATCTTGACTAAACTTTAATTCTGATCAAAGGTTGCATAAGGGAAATATAGTCAGCATTAAGAGCGTGTTCGACATTGCAATTTCCACATTTGCATTCTTGAAAGAACGCAACGCCGGTGTCACCGGCACCGCTTTTTCAGGTTTAATCTGCAATTTCACGCTGCTGAGAGCGGGCCGTGTTGAACGCATTGTTCTGGCCTGTCGTCGTTTAGCGACGCTTTGCTTTTGTTAAGTGGCAGAGGGCGTCGATAGCACCCGAGCACGAGAGGGACCACTTCATCTGAAGGGGTGAAAAAGAGCAAGCTAAATGGAAGTGACAGCCTCTGAAAAAATTCCTACCTCCCAGCTGGGAGGATTTGACATGGCGAGCTCCCCCACAACAGTCGGCCCTGTGACCCCCGTGCATGGCACACGCACCTGCCGCTCTGAGGCGCGCTTTCACCGGCAGAAAGATTATCGCGGGGCGTGGTGTGGTCGACCCGTCCTCAATGAAGTCCTGTGAAAAACCACTTATGCGTGAAAGAGCCCCCATTCAAATGCCTTTGTTCAGCACATTTTTATGGGAAAACATTGGCCATTATGAGGTTGCGAGATTTACATGGGACTCCATAGAGGGGTATAATCCTTTCAAGCAGCAAACGAATAAAAGTTTAAACCTGCTGTTTTCATATTTATTAGCTGGTTAAAGCAGACGAGGCAGCTGATTCCACTTCAACCAACACAGGCTTCAGTGATGTCCAGTCTCACAGCCTTTCCTTCTCTTCAATCCATAAACTCTTCAAACAAAACCAGAATCTTGAATCTATGACCTTAATCTTAAATCTATCTATCTATCTATCTATCTATCTATCTATCTATCTATCTATCTATCTATCTATCTATCTATCTATCTATCTATCTATCCATCCATCCATCCTTAGTTCCAGACACGTCTTTCTCATGCACGGACCCCAAGGCTCTCAGCATCCCCCTGACTCCCTGCCACCCCTTCTCTGTCCAAGCTGATTGTTTCCATGCCAGTGGAGTACTAGAGGCTACTTCACTGTCACATTGCATCATGAAGAGGGAAGGATGAAGAGAAAAGTAAGAGAGACAGAGAAAGAGAGAGCTAAAAATCTCAAGTCTTTGAGGGCGAACACGAGAATGGATATGGTTACCAACATTGATGCCCATTTACTTGAAAATACCTGATAATGCCCCCTAGTGTTAAAAATGTTTAATGCATCCAACAAGTGCGGAGGCTTGCTCTCTGGGACTCCAATGCCTCTCATTCATACCCAGTTGTACCTTGGCATTTTTAAGCAGTCAGTGACACCTTGAACAGTTTCCCTGAGGGAGTTTGTGGCTGGAAACGATTTTAAATTGGAATTGAGGCGTGTAAACCTCTGTAAAAAGCCTTGAGTGTTGCAGGGTTAAAATACTCAAAAAAAAAAAAAAAATTAAAAAATTACTCAAAATACACATTGTGAGAGACAGTTCATCTACTTTGTAACTGAAAAACAGAAACAGTAGTTAATGACAAGATCTTGGTAATAGCATATTATTTGTATTAATATTATAAGGCCTAGTAGGCTAGTAGAGGAAATTGAAACAGTAAAATGTTAAATAATGAAAATACATTGTTGATTTAACGTCAAATATCCCAACTTAATAGGCCTATATTCTTTCAGGCAAACACTATAAACAGCCCTATAAAAATCGGTTCTTTAGTAGGCCTACTGTAGCTTTCTAAAAAATAACAACAGAAACAACAGCCTACCGTTCCAACAATTTTACCTGTGTTCAGTATGTTCTAAATGCCTTGGGGAAGCAGAAGTTAAGCTCAATCAACAGCATTTGTGGTTTAATGTTATATTTATTACAAGAATTTATTTCGATTTGTCTCTCCTTTTCTTGAAAAAAAAAAGAAGAAAAAAATCAATGTTACAGTGAGGTATTATAATGCAAGTGAATGGGGCCAATTTTTGAAGGTTTTAAAGACAGAAGTGTGAAACTTACAATTTTCTAAAAGCACTTACAGTTGTGCACGAAAGTTTGCATACCCTTGGAGAATTGGTAATATATGTACCATTTTTAAAGAAAACATGAGTGAGCAGGCAAAACACATTTCTTTTATTTCTTATGGGATTCATATTCAACTGTATAACAGAATGGCACAATCATAAAACAAAACATGGCAACAAAGAAAAAAAAATGAAATGACCCTTGTTCAAAAGTCTACATATCCTTAGTTCTTAATACTGTGTATTGCCCCCTTTAGCATCAATGACAGCGTGCAGTCTTTTGTAATAGTTGTCTATGAGACCCCAAATTCTTGCAGTTGGTATAGCTGCCCATTCGTCTTGGCAAAATGCCTCCGGGTCATGCAAAGTCTTTGGTCGTCTTGCATGAACCGCACGTTTGAGATCTCCCCAGAGTGGCTCGATGATATTAAGGACAGGAGACTGTGATGGCCACTCCAGAACTTTCACCTTTTTCTGCTGTAACCACTGGAGGGTCAACTTGGCCTTGTGCTTAGGGTCATTGTCATGCTGGAAAGTCCAAGAGCGTCCCATGCGCAGCTTTCGTGCAGAAGAATGCAAATTGTCTGCCAGTATTTTCTGATAACATGCTGCATTCATCTTGCCATCAATTTTCACAAGATTCCCCGTGTCTTTAGAGCTCACACACCCCCAAAACATCAGTGAGCCACCACCATGCTTCACAGTGGGGATGGTATTATTTTCACTATAGGCCTTATTGACCCTTCTCCAAACATAGCGCTTATGGTTGTGACCATAAAGCTCTATTTTCGTCTTGTCACTCCAAATTTCAGTGTGCCAGAAGCTGTAAAGGCTTCTTTCTGGCAACTCATGCAGCTCATTTTTGTTCAAGTATCGTCGTATTGTGCTTCTTGAAACAACCAAACTGTCTTTTTCCAGAGCAGCCTGTATTTCTCCTGAGGTTACCTGTGGGTTTTTCTTTGTATCCCGAACAATTCTTCTGGCAGTTGTGGCTGAAATCTTTCTTGGTCTACCTGACCTTGGCTTGGTATCAAAAGATCCCCAAATTTTCCACTTCTTAAGTGATTGAACTGTACTGACTGGCATTTTCAAGGCTTTGGATATATTTTTATATCCTTTTCCATCTTTTTTAAGTTCCATTACTTTGTTACGCAGGTCTTTTGACAGTTCTTTTCTGCTCCCCATGGCTCAGTATCTAGCCTGCTCAGTGCATCCACGTGAGAGCTAACAAACTCATTGACTATTTATACACAGACACTAATTGCAATTTAAAAAGCCACAGGTGTGGGAAATTAACCTTTAATTGCCATTTAAACCTGTGTGTGTCACCTTGTGTGTCTGTAACAAGGCCAGACATTCAAGGGTATGTAAACTTTTGATCAGGGCCATTTGGGTGATTTCTGTTACCATTATGATTTAAAAAGGAGCCAAACAACTATGTGATAATAAATGGCTTCATATGATCACTATCTTTAAATTAAAGACAGTTTTTTTGCATGATCAGTCATATTTTCAAAATCAATGCCAAAATGTCACAATTTCTGCCAGGGTATGTAAACTTTTGAGCACAACTGTACATTCATTCTTCTGTTAAAACTTGTGTATTTTTTAACTGTAATGTTAAAATGTATGTTTTTATGGTCATTTTAGGGTTCACACGTTAAGTTGTCATGGCTTATAACTTTACACTGAAAAGATTAGTAAGCGATTTTATCACACTAAATTCATGTTAACATGTATATGTCATTGACTTGACTATATTGTTTACAACAGTGAGTATTTCAACGTTTATGGATTGGCCCCATTCACTTCCATTGTAACCTGCACTGTAACCCAGGTTTTTTTTTTTTAAGTCCAAATTAATTTTTGTGTTAATTAACATTATGCCACAAATACTGTTGATTGAGCTTAACTTGTATTGAATGTTTGATATTTCTTTAAAATGTAATCATTGGCGATAGCCTATTACTTGAGAGAAGTATGCCTAATGCGTATTTAACCAGACTTGTGCTTGCTTTGCAGCGGTGTCTATAACCCCAATGGTGGTAATTTAATTTCTATAACACTAACGTAACTTCATCATGCGTCATATCTATCTTTTTTTTTTTTTAAGCATAAAATCAGCAGCCTAGCACCAGGAGAAACACACCGTTTCATCCTGGTTCACCAGTATACTTCATCTCCTCGGGGGTATACGGTGTATTCTCACCAGTGCTGTTATTCGCGCCCAGCGGGGACCTTCTCACTCAGCAGTTTGTCCCACTGCCTACATTAAACAGTGTGGCTTTTGACTTTTTTTTAATTTATTTTTTTAGATGTTTTCTGGGTGAAGATGCACCGAGCTGAACTATCAACAGCTCACCTCTTCTCCAAGACAACTCCAGATCATATTAGCTATAAAACTGAGGAACAAAGGCAGTTTCTTTTAAATTGATTTGAAAGTTTTTATTATTATTATTATTATTATTATTATTATTTGTATTTAATAAAATTAAGTTTACTTTCAAACTCTCAAAATGACCTACACATTAAAGGGATAACTATCCAAGCATTCTCTACTCACCCTCATGACTTTCTTTGTTCTGCAGAACATAAACAAAGATTTTTAGAAGAATATCTCAACTCTGTAAGTCCATACAATGCAAGTGAATATAGTGGCCAGAATTTTCTTATGTCCAAAAAGCATTTAAAGGCAGCATAAAATTAATCCATATGACTTCAGTGGTTAAATCTATATCTTCTAGGTGTGGGTTGAGAAACAGATAAATATTTAAGTCCTTCTTTTACTATAAATTCTCCTCCATGCCCAGTAGGTGGCGATATGCACAAAGAATGTGATTCGCTACAAACAAAAGAAGAGGAATGTGAAAGGGAATGTGGAGATTTATTGTAAAAAAGGACATAAATATTGATCTGTTTCTCACCCACATCTATCATATCGCTTCTGAAGACATGGATTTGACCATTGGAGTCTTTTGGATTTTGGAAAAGTAATGAATTACTTTTATGCTGCATTTATGTGCTTTTTGGACCTTTAAAGTTTTGGTCACCATTCACTTGCATTGTATAGACCTACAGAGCTCAAAAATTCTTCTAAAAATCTGTTTGTGTTCTGCATGAGAAAGGAAGTCATACACAACTTGGATGGCATGAGGGTGAGTAAATGAGAGAATTTTCATTTTTGGGTGAACTATTCCTTTAACCAGTTAGTCCAGTGTGCTGCATATTTACCCAAATTAGCTTATTGTGAGCCTATTTGTTAAATGAAAAATGTTATCCCTTGTAGCAAACACGCTTTCTTGAGCATTGTACTGGCTAATTCTTGCAGAACACTGCTGTTCCAAGACAAAAACGCTTTCAAAGACGTGTAATTCTCTTAGTTTGCACTTTTGGTAGGCTGGTGTGACGTGAGCCAAAGATGAGCCACCAAATCATTAAACATGTTAATTCCTCAGAACATTCGCACCAGGGTGTGATAAGCGCACAAGGTTAGTCGTGTATAACTCCCAACATTTGGTAAGAAACCGACGGGATTATCTTTCATTTCACCCGGGGTTTTGGCTGCTGATCCTGACAGAACCTGCAGGCTGCTCACTGGGCCGGATTGGACCAGGTGCCCTAAGGCACGAACTGTCCAAATCCCTCAGGGACACAAATCAGTGCAACTCTCACCCTGCAGCACTGCTTTGACTGTGGATAATAGGACAAATGCCGGTATCTCCATAAACACTCAGACACACACATACACACAGAAAGGCCAGACACCCTGAGCCCGGGGCAACAAGATATAGAGCCTTTGCAATTTATACTGTTGCAGGCCACTTTGGTTTAAAACTCTCTCCCAACACTATTCTGTGTGATGAGGAAACAATAGAACAGTGTGTGGTTCTTAAAGAGAGCACTGTCACTAAAGGTCAAGCAGAAGACCTTCTAGTAGAACATCTTGTTATGTTAAAATAAAAGCCTTACAGCACAAGATTTGCCAAATGTTCTTATATAAGAAGTCAATACTAAACTTGTTTCACTTTATTTTTCCACACTGGATGAGATGTGCATTGTGATCTTTCACTGTTTGTGAACATGTGCCACTGTTACCTTAAAGGAGCTATTTCTACCTGATCTTACCCTTTTGAACTGAAAAAGTGATAACATGCAATTGTTTCCTCAAGAACTTATTTCTACTAACTAATTTGTCAGGTTGATTCAGTCAGTATAAGTACATTTAGTTATGTTAACTTAGATGTAAGCACATTACAGGTTATCTGACATTGACAATTATTAGTTAACACAAAAAAAAAAAAAAAAAAAAAAAGTAACCCCCCCCAAAATGCATGTGGTTACGTCTAAATGATCTGGTTTGAAGTCAAACATATTATTGAACATCAGTGAATCAACCTCACACATTAGCTTACACCAACACAACACATTTTAAGGGTTATATAATAATAAATAAATAAAAATAGATCCTTAATGTTACAATTACAATTGCAGGTCAACACTTTTTACAGTTTACTTTTATTGCTGTAACCGAATATGGTCATGCTGAATCAGTCATGTTAAATTATATCTTACCTTTGAAAAAAAAAAAAAAAAACAAAACAAAAAAAAGTTAATTTAGCACATTTTATTTGACATAATAAATTAGTGCATCACTCCTCAAAGCACAACAGAGCTCATTCATTGTTAAATATAATAAATTTTTTATATTTTATATTTATTTATTATATTTATTTTACACACAAAAACACATATGATATATACTGTATGTCATTGTTAAAACATATCAGATCTGGAAGAGTTCGGAAACATCAGTGACCAAGGTGGATTTTTTGGAGGATGCTTAACCACATTTATGACAGTGATAAAACATTGTGAAACATCAGGTGATCAGCAGTTCAGAGACCAAGGGGGTAATCTGATTCAAAAGAATCAAAGAGGTGCTAAGATTACTTTTCACATAACACTGCAATTAGTCATTTGCTTCGGTGATCCGCTGGTCTCATGACTATTCTCAGTTTTCATCTGTTATTGGGCAGCAGTGGCAGCACCCATGCGCAGGAGCTCTTTCCTGTGTGTAAGAATGATATCGAAGCTGGACTGGAGGCGGTTCTGTTGCTCCTGGACACGGTTTTGTAAGGTGCGAACCCAGCGGATGAGGGCCAGGCGACGGTACATGGTCAGTTGGACCTGATGCTTCTCCATCTCCTGTGCCTTAAACCTCTCCCGCTCCTGCAGAGTCCAAACAGCTTCCATAATGTCTGGCTGCTTGGTACAGGGGTCAGAATCTGAGTCCGATGAGCCATCTTCAGTTGGATCGGTGCCCTCCAGACTCTCTTGGCGCCGCTCTGCCTTTTTACCTCCACTGTGTTTCTCATCTTTCAGGGGGTCTGCGGTCATGTTCCCATTGTCTGCTGTTGGAAGTCCACGGCAGATTTGATCCCAGATGGAACTGTGGGCCCCTGCACCACCTATGTCACCACTCTCTGTGCTGAGTGGGGAAGAGCTTTCAGATCTGTAGCTAAATTCAAACTCTTCATCACTGTCTGCCCAGTCTATCACTCCATCTTCCTCTTCATCCAGTAGTTCCTCTGCTTTCTCACTCTCCCCCATTGCCTGCTCCTTTTCATCATCTGTCACCCTCCTCATCTCTTCATCCAACTTACCTTCCTCTGCGCCATCCGGGGGCACTCTGCCGCCCATATCATCTCCACTTTCAATCTCAGGCAGAGGCTCCAAAGGGCTCCAGCAAGGCAGACGGGACAATGAGGAGAGGGGCCCAGGCCCATAGTGGCTGGAAGAAATGGACGAATCACGGCCTAGTGGGCCCAAAACTCGTGGACGCACCTGGTTGCGGTTTTCATCTCCTGCAATGGCAACATCATTTTGGCCCAGGAAGTTAAAGTTGCCATCCTTCTCACATCTCTTCTGACTGTTGGAATGGATACACAGAGTTGCTGGTGGCCCTACCAACCCCTGACCTCCAAAGACAGGGTTCACGGCCCGATCTTGATGATGCATTTTCAGTTTTGTCTGAGATTCAATCGCTCTTAGAGAGATAAAATATATGAGAATAAGGTCAGTCAGTTGACCAATAGGTCTTTATAGTATTCAAAGCAAAATGATACATCATATTATTATATTTTGGCAGTGAATATAGGTTCTGACAAAACAGGAAAATGTTAAAAGGCTGCAAACACAGAGTAAATAATATCTGCGCCTAAAATCCCTGGCTAATAATGGTTGAAATAATACATAAAATATTCAGTGGTGCAATTCCACGACATGTTCTCCATTTCGGTGACATGAAATATTCAGATGTCCTCTCTCACAGATATAGTCCACGTAATAACTCCGGGGGCCTGTCAATCACTTGGCGTGACAGGCTCTGTGGTGCTGAAGAACAGCAACCAGCGATTCCGGGTTGCGCGCCTCAGGCAGAAATAATAATCGCCTACAAATGATTGAGGACATCAAATCTGCAAGTAGTCCAAATTTCGCCTCAAGATCACGAGCAGAAATGTGTGCTAGCCTGAACAAATGCCTGCCGTAATTCCATGCGCTTCGATTGCAATTGCTCAGAAGAGCGTCATTGAAATAAAATGATATAAAAGCAATGAATGAAGGAAATGAACGAACGTTAAACCACAAGTAACGCATTTGAGCTAGATGTTCGACCAGCTGAATCCAAGCATGATGTAGACACCCGCGAAAAACAAGTCAGTAACAGCCAATCGTAAACGCAAAAGAAAAAATAATAATAAACCAAAAATAGCGAATAAAATAAGCAAAAATATAGGCTGGGTTACGTAAGAGCGATGTTACAGCTGTCTCACCCCATGTCTCGTCTCGTCGCGCTCGGGTGAAAACGCAGCGATAAACGGCGCATCCACAGAGAGCGTAAACCTCGCTCCAGTTTGATATAGTGGTTGCACAAACCGCTGATTCACAATAACATTCGAGAAGCAATTATTAGAGAGCATTGTCTTACGGTTTGTTGTCCGTTTTCGTCCGCGAATAAGATCCAGTGTCCTCCCTGTTTTCCCCTCCTCCGACCGACCCTCTCTGGCGATGTTAATCTGAATCCTCCCCTCCTCTCCCTCCCATCCGCTCTCTTTTCCCGTGTAACTCAACGGCCCACTGGCCAGCCATGACTCACTTCCTAAACTGGGAAGGGACCGCGTAACTGGAAATTGTTGAAATGAGTGGGAAATAGTCTACTTGCCCAAGCACTAAAATTAAAGGAATATTCCGGGTTCAATACAAGTTAAGCACAATCAACAGCATTTGCACCCAAGACTTTCACCCACTGTTGCACTTGTGTAAATGGTTGAGTGACAATAAAGGGATTTGATTTTTTTTTTTTTTTTTTTTTTGTGGCATAATGTTGATTACCACAACAACAAAAAAACAAACAAACAACAACAACAAAAAAATAAAAAACATTAAAGTCCCTCCTTTGCATAAAAAAATAAATTCTGGATTATAGTGAAGCACTTACAATGAAAGTGAACGGGGCCAATTTTTGGAGGGTTTAAAGGCAGACATGTGAATCTTATAATTTTTTAAGAAAAGGAGGGACAGGTCAAAATAAATGTTTGTGGTAATAAATATTATGCCACAAATGCTGTCGATTGATCTTAATGTGTGTTGAACCCAGAATATTCCTTTAAGGGATGTAAGGCTGAGATTATATTGGTATTGTGGTATGCTGAGACTATAAAAGCTACTCTACATATAAGAGTTAAGGACATTTGAGAACCATTTTACCATCAGCTTTATTTCCCATAATTGTGCTGCGGTTTTTGTTGTTGTGATGGCTTGTCATGAGACACTGTGACTGTTTTGGTGCTTGCACATCAGACAGACTCAGTAAGTACATTCCCTCCCTATCCCATGACAAGCAATTGCTGGCGACAGCAGAGAACTCTCCTCTTCCCCCCGCTCCTCGCTCTGTCCAACAACATCCCCATTCAAGTGTCGCACCTTCAGGCTGTCTCTGGTCTCTCCCCCCTTCCATCTCTCAATAATAGCCTTAACACATGAAAAATACATCAAATAAAAAGCCTGCCCGTGGCTTTGTCACATGGAAAATCATCTACAGTACATCAAGCAAACAATCCGTGGAATGAGCGAGGACACAAATGAAAGCAAGAGACAAGAGATGCTTGAAAAAGTAGCCTCATAAAATGATCTTTAACATTTGCTGTATCAGTTCTGAAATATATTACCGGTAAAACACTATGGTTGGAATTAAGATTGTTGCTAAATAAAAAGAGCCAGAATGGGTAAAGCATATCTATGATAACTTGCAGTAAAAGTGTTTCAGAAAACAGAAGCAGTTGCTTGGATGTGAGCAGCCTGCAGTTATGACCCATTTCCCTCAGTTCAGTTGCATGTCTCCACTTCCAGCAGTTTGAGAGCCCAAAGGCACTCACCCCTGGCACTACTGTCAAAAGCCACCACTCAGATCCACTATGGCAGCTACTGCACATTCAACCAGTTGCCTAGAAGCTTTCCACACACACACAGGCTACGTGGCTTGGCAGCCACCATGGAATTAGTTTTCTAGTTTGACAAGGTCAATTATCTTCAAGAGAGCATGTTTTTAGAGATCATGGGTTAAGGCAGAATGTGTGATATGGAGGCACAACATGTTGCAAGAACTGGGCTCTAATGAAATTGCATGTAACAAATCAAGCCAGAATCATCCAGTAGCTTCTGAGAATTGCATTAACATATCTCAGTATTCTCCTGACAATTACAGCCAAAAATTAGTGGCTGCGTCCACCCTGGAGCAAGGTTGTTCCATTTAAAAAAAAAAAAACCTCCACAAAAGGGGAAAAAAAAAAAAGAGAATGAATTTTAATGAGGAACCCTGGCTCTTCTCCCTAGAAGCTCAAAGAGAGCTGATTAGAAGTGCTCTCATGAGTTACAGATGCAAAAAGGCAAGCCATAAGACATCTGAAATCACCACCAGTGACTCTCAGACTGTGACTGGTTAAACTTCAGTTAACTCACTACGAACTCAAGAGTTTGAGCAGGTGAGAAAGGATGAATTTGTAGTCTGAGGGAGTGTGCCAAGAGCTCCAGGGTGGTCCTCTCAGAGTGATCCTGAAACCCCACCAGCATACTGTTATCAACATGATGCATGAGGAGCATGACAGTGGGGAAACTGAGGCTGTGAGATTCTGTGCTTATACATGAAGTATTGGCAATAGACATATACAGCAATGATGATTTAAAATACACTTTAATTTACAATTTTATAAAAACAAATAAATTTCACTTAAAAGGAGGTCACAATATTTACATGATAGAAACACATCCAAGTCATTATGTGGTTTGGTTTGCTTGTGGGACCAATAATTATAAATTGTCAATAATACTAGGGATGTCAGAAGCAACTTCAATTCTCCAGATAGCTGAAAATACTTCGTGGTGGTCCTGGGGCTTTGAGGGAGTTCCCTAGACATGGTCGCTTGGCAGCAGGAGCCAAAGAGTCCATCTGTCCTCGTTTCTTAATCTGTGGAATAAGCAAAGTTCATTTACCCAGAATTATAACAGGAGATGGACTGTATCATACGGTACAATACGTGGGCACTAATAATATATATTTTAATATCTCTAGTTAAGATGCATGTTTTTATTGGACATAAAGTTCCTTTAATTCCTTAGTGCCAAGACACTTGAACTAGTTCTCTAATTACTATCGTTCTAAGACTACAGCGCCATCCTGTGGTAGAGCTATTAACTACATGCAAGAACTATTTAAAGAAAACGCAGCAATCTCTTAAAAACAGTCCTTTTGCTAAAAAGCCTTAGCTTTATTTCCCCATATCTTACAGTTATATCAATATGCAAATATCAAAGCAAAATTACTTGTTTTTTTGGTCCCTCTGATGCAGGTGTCTCTTTTTCCGGTGACAGGGTTTGGAAGAGGAAACCTCGTGAGTTTCGAGGGGCTAAGGGGTTGCTGTCAGAGATGCTGGCTAACTTTTGCAACATTGCTCGAGGCTGACTGAGTAATGAGCCTCTTTTGACCTGGAGATACAAAACACAAGTTACAATTTAAAAATCTGTGACAGTATTTTCATCTTTTGAGCAATCGGAGCAAACTGACAGTGGTGTTGCTGTGGCAATAAGACAATAATAATAAACTAAAATCTATGACCACTGCCCAGTTTTCCCAATATGCTATAAGTTCAGGTCACACAGGAAGCACAAAACAGTAGAGTGTGGAGAGATGTATTGTGGGTACTGACCACAGTGGGCTGTAATGGCTTTCTGAACTGGTTGGTATTGGGAGCTGCCTTCTCTTGCAGAGGAACAGCTGGAGTATCTATAAACAGGTTAGAGGAAGAAAAACCAATTTAAACTATAATAAACGTTAAACATTTCTAATTAATATCAGTGATCACAGCGTCTAAAACATAAAATCTCTTTTAGATACATATTTAAATTTCAACCTACAATCTTGTTGGAAAAAATGGTTTATGCCCATGCTGTTTGTATACTACCAATGTGTACCTTTCTTTTGAAAGGTCTTGGCAGTTAGCTTTTTGGCCAGCTTCATAAACTGACTGTCCTCCTCTCCAATCTTTTCTTCGTCTTCTGTGTCTTCTGCAGCTTTACCCTTTTTGGCCTGAGCTTCAATCTACAGAACAGGATGCAAGTCAGACACGTGCACACAGTCAAACACAACATCAAAGTCCTTTTTACACATACCTGCTCTCTTATCCACTGCTCCCTCTCTAGCCGCTCTTTACGTCTTTGTAACTCCAATTGATCCACTTCTTCATCCTCCTGTTCCTCATCTCCATCAGGTCCCATTCCACCAAACTCAAAGTTATCATCTGGTCAAAACAAAAACACATTAATATACAACATGAAAGTACTTCTGACACATTTATCACATTGTTTACTTATTTACATAATTTTCCACCGTTGGCTGAAACAAGCAAAAATCAACTTTGTAGCTTTCAATAGCAGCATACTGAAGAAGAACTTTAAATGGATGAACTCACCGATGTTTTTCCAGCGGAAGCGGCGAGCTCGTCCGGGTCCATCAGAGTGCAGGTCTCCATCAGCAAGGTAACGCTCCTGATACAGTCGCAGTCTTCTTTTATCGTCATCTAAGACCTGTTTCCTATAGAGTGAACATCATGAGTTACATGTTCCTGCTAAAGGGTGTTTTTAATAACCATGACCGTTTATGACAAAGTGCAGTTATTTTGTCTAAAAGCAATCAGGCTTAAATGGGATAGTTCACCCAAAAATTTAAATTCTCTCATTATTTACTCACCCTCATGATATCCCAGATGTGTATGAATTTCTTTCTTTACCAGAATGAAGAAAAACAGAAAAATATCTTGGTTCAGTAGGTCCTTAAAAAGCAAGTGAATGGAGATTTCTCCAGCGGTTAAATCTTCTAAAGCGATATGATCACTTTTGGTGTGAAAAAAAGATTAAAAGTACTTTTTAACTATAATCCAACATGAGGGTAAGCTTCACGAGAGTGTAGTCCAAGTGGTCTCTTCTGTGATGTATTCGTGTTGCCATGATACAGATGTAATCTCACATTCTCCACTCGGTTGAAACATCCAGGATGAGCACACAAGGATGAGCACCATTGTGAGTAAAGAAACAGATAATAACAGCCAATCTAAAATGTACTGCATTCCTCCTACTCACTTGTACAGCACTGCTCTTCTGGTTGTGACGTACGTGCCTCAGTTCTCGTGTGTTTCAAAAGCCAACGCGATTAAGTCACGTGCATACCGCTGCTGACCGGAAGCATGATTTGGAATAAAAAAATAAATGAAAAAAAGTACTTAAATATTTACTTTTTTCGCACCAAAAGCGATTGTGTCGCTTTAGAAGACATTAATTTAACAGCTGGTGTCGTATGGATGACGTTTATGCTGACTGTCTGTGATTTCTGGAGCTTCAAAAGAGATATTTCCATTCACTTACATTAAGAACTTACTGAGCTAAGATAGTTTTCTATAGACATCTGGGATATCATGAGGGTGAGTAAATAATGAGAGTTTTCATTTTTGGGTGAACTATCCCTTTAGACAACGCTTCTTGAGATGAAATAAAGTACCAGTGGAACCTAACCTAGATTGGTAAATAGCTCCCTCGTGGCATGTTTGTTGCAACAATTTACAAGTCTGTGGCAGCGATCAACATACCCACATGTACATTTTACTGTAAAATGCAAACCCACCAGACAAGCATCTCAACCACTGATATATATAAACTCAGCATAAAAAAAGAAACGTCCCTTTTTCAGGACACTGTATTTTAAAGATAATTTTGTAAAAATCCAAATAACTTTACAGATCTTTATTGTAAAGGGTTTAAACAATGTTTTCCATGCTTGTTCAATGAACCATAAACAATTAATGAACATGCATCTGTGGAACGGTCATTAAGACACTAACAGCTTACAGATGGTAGGCAATTAAGGTCACAGTTATAAAAACTTAGGACACTAAAGAGACCTTTCTACTGATTCTGGAAAAACACCAAAAGAAAGATGCCCAGGGTCCCTGCTCATCTGTGTGAACATGCTTTAGGAATGCTGCATAGAGGCATGAGGACTGCAGATGTGACCAGGGCAATAAATTGCAATGTCCGTACTGTGAGACGCCTAAGACAGTGCTACAGGGAGACAGGAAGGACAGCTGATCGTTCTCGCAGTGGCAGACCACGTGTAACAACACTTGCACAGGATCGGTACATCCGAATATAACACCTGCGGGACAGGTACTGGATGGCAACAACAACAGCCCGAGTTACACCAGGAATGCACAATCCCTCCATCAGTGCTCAGACTGTCCACAATAGGCTGAGAGAGGCTGGACTGAGGGCTTGTAGGTCTGTTGTAAGGCAGGTCCTTACCAGACGTCGCCTATGGGCACAAACCCACTTTCACTGGAGCAGACAAGACTGGCAAAAAGTGCTATTCACTGACGAGTCACGGTTTTGTCTCACCAGGGGTGAGGGTCGGACTCACATTTATCGAAGGAATGAGCATTACACTGAGGCCTGTACTCTGGAGCGGGATCGATTTGGAGGTGGAGGGACCATCATGGTCTGGGGCGGTGTCACAGCATCATCGGACTGTGCTTGTTGTCATTGCAGGCAATCTCAATGCTGTGCGTTACAGGGAAGACATCCTCCTCCCTCATGTGGTACCCTTCCTGCAGGCTCATCCTGACATGACGTCTGGGACCTGTTGGGTTGGAGGGTGAGGGCTAGGGCCATTCACCCCAGAAATGTCCAGGAACTTGCAAGTGCCTTGGTGGAAGAGTGGGGTAACATCTCACAGCAAGAACTGGCAAATCTGGTGCAGTCCATGAGGAGGAGATGCACTGCAGTACTTAATGCAGCTGTTGGCCACACCAGATACTGACTGTTCCTTTTGATTTTGAACCCTCCCCCTTGTCTGTGAAACTTGTTCAGTTTATGTCTTAGTTGTTGAATCTTTTCATGTTCATACAAATATTTACATGTTAAGTTTGCTGAAAATAAAAACAGTTGAAAGTGAGAGGACGTTTATATAGAACTGGATCGCTGACGCAATGGTAAATTGCCAGCAGGTGGTGATGCCACCATAAGAGTTTGAGTGGCCATCTTGGTATGCCCAAACTGTCATAGACCATCAATGACTTACAGGCCCTGTTTCACCGTCTCCGACTTCTGGATATGACGGTCACATTTCGCCCTCAATCATGTTTAATTTGCTCGTTATGGATAATAATTGTTACGAGTGAGAAGATATTCACGGATTGCGATGTCAGAGCATTCACCTGCCCTGGTGTTAAGTCTATCAGTGCAGCACAATGATCACAAAAGGAAGCGTCAAAACGGTCTACAAGTTGTAATGCAAGTAGGAAAAGCTGGTATATCTGCTTGTTTAGGGTGACAGTATGTCTTTATCCCCGAAAGGTCTTTAAAAAAGTCTGACTGGGATTTCTAAATCGCCTTAAATGCCTGGTATTTGCTTGTTTTCATATTGAAGTGCTCCCTGTAGTCATACATGGATACATGTCATAAATACCTGTTCATTTGCCATTTAAACCTCTTATAAGTTTAATTTTAACCAACTTTGCTTTGCGTATCCCCCTCAATCTCAGCGCCTGCTGTGCGTGTGATAGAGGAAGAGAGCGCGTGCTCTTATTTAAATGACCGTGAGAACAAGGCACTTTTTGATGAAAACAAAGCAAGTTACTCTGAACAAACACTTCAATGTTCACAATAAATAAGTCTGAAAATGTTTGTATCTTACCTCAGTTTCAGTGCACTTGTTGATATTCAGCTTATCTGTTCGCTGATTAAGTTTGTTAGAAGTACTGTTTGATAAAGATATACATAACTTGCTCAAGAAACAGGAAAAATGCCTGACTTTAATTAAATAAATAATTACAAGTCTAGGATGTTTGCGTTGTAGGGATGTACATGCAGATTTCAGATATAAAATCGGTGACTGAATGACTAATGTTTACTCGCTGAAATGAGATGATTTCCTATTAAGTCAATACGGACATTGGAATGTTTAGGCATAGCAATTTGGTGGCGCAGTGGCTCCACTGTTATAACGTCATGAGCAATCCAGTTCTATATTATATATCAGTGATCTCAACTGCTTTGTCAGTTAGGTGAACAAGTACTTGCCTGTTCCACCACCCAATAAAACATCAACTGAAAGTCAGTGGTAGTTAAAGATACCATTTCTTACATGTGAATTTTGTTGACTTGGTCCATCAGTTCCTCATCTGATGGCAGTTCTTCCTGTATGTCTTCCTCCTCATACTCATCAACGCCCTCATCATCCTCATCCTCACTGCACACATCACTGCCAGAAAGCTCTGCCTCGGAATCTACAAACTCTGCCAGGCGTCTAAATGCAACAAAATCAGATCCACCAAATTAAAATAAAATGTAAACATCCTTGATTTTCAAGTAGAAACCTAAAAACACCATGCAATATCAGTCAATAAAAGATTTCTCAAACTCTTAACAAGTAGAACAAATGTACATTAAAGGTCTTTAAAATGTTTAGATTAGACCTACATTTTCTTTTTGCCAGGGTGAGGCCCAAAGACTGCTTCTCTTTCTTCATTCTCATTCTCCTCTTCCTCGGCATCCGATTCATCATCATTTTCCTCCTTAATTTAAAAACAGTTTATTAACACTTAACACTGCAAAAACAATATCAAAAGCACGCAGACAGAAAAGCACTTAACATTTTCTTTCTGACCTTTTCACTGATGCTGTCTACATCTGACAGGAGCCGGAACTCACAGTCACCTTCCTCTTCCTCATCCTCTTGTTCTTCCATTATGTTCTTCTTCCTGTTCATATGGGCACAAATTAAGAGTATATAAAGCAAATACATTTGGAGCGACAAAAAAAACTAACAAATCTACAAGGCTTCAAGTATCCATGTAAATCGGTTTTAGTACCTGTTTGTTTTAGATGGCTTTTCAAAGGCAGGACTGGAGACTGATCGCACTGATGAAGCAGCTGAAAAAGGTATAATATTTAGTTAGAGGTAAAATAAAAACGTGTGAGAAGCTAAACACTTATACACTGCCCCACAGTACATGTAACAGAGACCAAGTCTTACATGGGCTGCCTGTGAACTTGCCAGAACAGAGAGCTAACAGCTGGTCCATGTCTACATCTGAGCTGCCATGACTCTCCATTCTTTGCTCCTCAGGCTCCAAGGTCTTGTTCTTCCCCCTGGGCCTGACTGCTGGTTCTCCAGGCTGTGTGGAAAAAGCTCCAGAGCACAACCCCAGCAGCTCATCCTCTGCCCCAGGCTGAGAGACCCCAGGCTGGCTCTGCCCTGAGCCAAAGCCCCCTGTGCAGAGTCCTAAAAGTTCACCCATGTTAGCGTCCATGGCGTTTTCATCCAAGCTGTCTAGTATGAGCTGCCGTTTGTGAGAGTGGCTGAGTGCACCACGAGGACCGACATTTAGGAAGCCATCGGCATCCAAGAGTTGGGAATGGGTATCTTCCTCCAATGAGAAGCGACCCTGAGAGTCCCCAGCCGGAGGGAGGGCAGACTCGCTCGGGGAAGATGGAGCATAAAGGTCTTGAGAGTCCTCGACAGGGAGGGAGAGGGAGGGCTCGGACACCTTACCCGAGCTCTGAGGATGGAAGGAACAAAAAATTCACTGGTTAAACAATGCTTATTCACCTATTTATTATATATTGACTTATCGCTGAGGAACCTCCCATAATGGTATAAACTTTTTGAAAACATTTTATCTTGTATAGCAGCCATCGTTTTAGTGCTTTTAAAGCACTACACATTTAGTATTTCCATCTGAAGTTACACCAATTTGGAGCACTTATAAAATCTGTTCAGTTTTATTGTTATTAATCAGGCACTTATTTATTCTCAAGCTTATTTCTTACCCAAATTTTCAATTTGATAAAAACCAGCAATAAAATCAAAATTATGTTAGGCCCCATTTACACCTTGCATTGACACGCGTTTCATATCCGAATAGTATCTGAATATTCTTTAGCCGGATTGTAATACACTGCAGTGAAATACATCTTACACGGTGATCACATTGAGATCCAATCAAAATAACCCAAACAGAAAACACTACTTACATATTACATCAGAGGCTGCGGTAACTGAAAATTCTCTGTCTTTTAGCTAATTTTATAAACACTGATGGATAATTCAAATGCTTTCTAACACTTTAACAGACTAGGGTGTTTCCTTCATTGAAAATTTTTTGGCAGCCCTCAAAGCTAAATTTTGGGTCGCCGAAACAAATGTAATGATATTTGTCTCGCGTTCAGTGCTTGGCTAAATGTGTTTTGTCTCAAACGCGCGAGTGAAGACTGGTTTCATGTGTGACGAGCATAATTAGAAGACAGGAGAGACGTGAGCAAGTGGGGATTTGGAAAGAAATGTGATATTCCAAGTGTATTCCAATGGAATATTGTTCATTGATCTTCACTGATCGTGTAACAAGACTGCAAGACAGCAGTGTGTGTTCTTCACATTGCGATGGCTGAATGAACAGAAAAAGGCAAGAACACACAACACAGTGCTTTAACAACGGATGACTGTAGCACAAAATCATCACATAATTCATTAATTACTTACGTAGTTGTATCAGGATAACGAAAATGCATTTGCATTTACACATTCTTTGAATGTGGTCAGAATCTGTTCCTGACCTCCTCCGAAAGTGGTTTCGGTGATCCAATCACGATCCGATCATAAATCGTCGTGGGTGCATTTACACCTGTCATTTAATATTGTCAAGTGTGAACCGATCGTGATCCGATCACAGAAACATATTAATGTTAGGTTTAAAGGGGGCCTCAGATTCAGAGACTGCAAATCCACACGTCATATGGTAACCCCTAAATAGCCAATGGAGAGTGTCTCACCTTTGAAGCAGAGCCGAGGAAGCTGGGTCTGAAGAGGCAGGGGGAGGGAGAGCGGAAAGCACTGGCTGACAGGCCCCTGCCAGCAACTCTACTGACTGGCTGATATGATGGGATCATTGAGCCCATCAGCTCAAAGCTACTATTATGACTACTGTCCTTAGCCAGTGAAAGAGTGTCATCCTCCTCTGTGAAGACAACAGATTTGTATTTTTATTTTAAATCTACATACTCGCTGGCAAAATACCAACTTGAAGGGTGTAATACATGCATTTGCACTCACCCATTTTATTGTTGGTTTCATGGCCAGCTGGTCCTGATCTTCTCAAACCATCCCTGGACAGAAAGGCACATTCAGTTAGTATGAACTAAAGATATAGACTGCAACACATTCATACTCCATAACAAACACATACCCAGTGCGGGAGCAGGAGTTGCCAGCAAACAGCATGAGTGTCCCATCAGTGTCTGCTGGAGTAGGAGAGGGGCATGTTTTCAGTGAAACTTCATCTTCCTCCTTCTCCACTGCCTCCTTTTCTTCCTCCTCCTCAGCATCACCGCCCCCCAACAACTCATCAACTCCCTGAAATTGAATGAAACAAAGCGAATAAAATGTAAAATCTTTACAAAGCTATTTGCTATCAGCTATTTGTAGTCAAGCAAAACTACATTTCTTTAAAGAGTGAAAATGTTAAGTAATATTTTGAAAGATATCCTGCAATAACAGAGTCCAAAGTAATGCCTATATCTGGTACCTCTTCATCCTCTGACTCAGTCATCTCTGCTTCCTCTTCCTCCTCCTCACAATCCTCATTGTCAAGACGATACAGAGCAGCTCTGCGCTCCCTCTCCTCCTTTCTGCGGATGGCCATGGCCTGCTGCAAACGAGATTTCAACAGAACCAGCTTCTCACCTACAAAGAAAGAATACATAATATACGAACATGAAAATATGATTAAAAAAAAAAAAAAAAAAAAGCTTCTATAGCTGAGAGCATTGCAGAAAATGTAGTGATTATACCTGGTTTGGCGTTTGCAGGCTCCTCCTTTCCCTCATTGACTGTGATCGTGATTGATTCAGTGTGCAGTTCTTCCTGTCCAGAGGGGGCACTCTCTTTTCTCACCACACTAAGCTTCAATGTGCGCTCCCCTTTAGCACGAGGAGCAGGCTGGATATGCTTCATGAACCGTTCTTGTAGTGCTTTTAAAGCTGCGTCACATACACACACATAAGAAAACAATTAATTTGTGGGAAAGGGCTAAGGATGTACAAAACTACATTTTCAAAATCAACTAGACCATGGAATCAGGCTATCACCACAATCATGCCATTTCTACAATCTCACCTGGGTTTTCCTGAGGTGGCTCCAGCTGAACAAAAGCCCCATCATCTGCACACAGTTTTGCCACAGGAGGAGGATCTAGACCAAGCTCTCTTAGCCTAGCCAGCTTATCCTTGCGAGGTTTGAGTACCTCTGGTTCAGGATTGATAATAGGAGGTCCTGCCTGAACGGAGTCCTCAGCACCAGTCTGGGCCTGCTCAGCTGAGACCGTTTGCTTTGCCTGATCTGAAAGTTCAACTCCCTCGGTTTCTTTCTCAGTGGGAGCGTCTCTTTCTTTACCCAGAGTTTTGGGTTCATTAGTGCATATTTCAGGTTCTGCTTGTGCTTCAGTAGAGTTTACAGAGGTTTGTGATTCTCCTTCATTAGTAGAAGCATCCTGGTGAGTGTTAATGGTTGTGTCTTTTAGAGGCATGGATGTGGTGGATGACTGGTTTTTGCACACCACAGATAAGTCTGTCTGAGGGCTTGAGTCCTGCTTAGGCATGTGCTGGGATGTTTTGGCTTGATCTGGAGGTGGTGTTGCACTGGATTTTAAGATACAAGCCTGATACTTGGCAGACCTTGAGGACAGATTACAAAATAATATCTGGGTTACTTCTTCTAAATGGAAACAGGACAAACTAGAGTGAAAAAGCAGTCAAGTGGCTAAAAGTCATACTTTAGCAAAGCCATGGCAGATCCCTCTGGGCGAGGTCTTCTCTTAAAGAACTGGTCTATACTCTTGGGCTCTGGCATGTAATATGGCAGACTGACCATGGACTCTGCAAAAACAGCAAATAAAGAAACAAGAGATTCTCAGACAATAAACAAGGGTGTATTCCACATTTAGCTGATCTTTTATTTTAGTTTTGAAGGGATGTGATGGATCACTGACCTCGCACTAGTCTCTGACTTTCACTGTGGAGCTGTTTGAGCGCCTCCTTGCTGGCTTTCGCTGCTTTCCTTTCCTGAGAACACAATTTATTCAGAAAATAAATGTTTGGCATTTTGTTAAGCTACACAATAAACAAAATCAGTAAGATAGCATCATAATGAAACCCCCACCTTTCGCTGTGGTTTATTCTCCTGTTCCTCGTCGCCACTGAACTCAGACAGATGAGGCTGTAGATAAGGGGAATAAAAGGCAATAATTAGTGCTGCAAGACTCTAGTGGAAGATCTAGGTCTCGTGGAGGTAGTCATGGTTAAAAACAGAACATGAAATTCTGCCCTCACTTTGCGTTTAGCCTTCTTTTTCACAGCTGATCGGATGGCATCCAGAGACTCTTCCTCCAACTGTTGTTCAGAATCGTCCTCCAGCTGGGCATCAAATAGATCAGGGTCTCCCAGCAGACAACCGCTGTCATTAAGCGCTTTGAGTGGAGGGGGATCCTAAAACCAGAAATCATGTGAAATATATATATATATATATATATATAAAAACACTATGAGAGAGTCACAGTGAAATGTTCTTGTCCTCTAAAAACACTCACTTCGTTTTTTTCTTTCAGTAGCTTCACAAGGGCAACATTGCGCTTCTCTTTTTCTTTGCGTCTTTGTGACTTCTCCCTCTTTTTCTTCATTTCTTTTGGCTTGACTTGAACATCATCTTTCTCTGGCTCACTCTCGTCGCTATCCTTTGAGATGTGGGATATTCTATTCCCCTGCTTCTTTTTGATGCTCTCGGTCTCATTGATCTTTGTCTCCTCATCGCTGGACTCTGACAGGAGCAGAGCATTTGCCATTCCGACCTCTTCCTGCTCCCCATCGCTGTCGCTGTCCTGCAGTGCCTTTCGAGGGCGTCCCTTCCGACTCACTGCTATTTCCTCATCTGAATCTAGGTGAGGACAACAAAGCAGAAGTAAGGATAGTTTGTTACATCATCTCATTTTGCAACTGGATTGTTGGAACTAATAAAAACAAAACAAACAGCGGGAGGCAGGTAAACGGGAAATGCACATTCAAATGTGCTTCTGTTGAAACTGAAAAAAATGTTTTAATAACCCTTACATACCTTGCTGCTCCTCAGTGACCATGTTGGTGTCAGTCACAGCCTCCTCCATTGGTGAGCCCATTCCACTGTCTGAATCTCTCTCAGCTGTTCCTCCCTCAGCCAAGAGATCTACTGGCTATAAATGACAACATTCATTTCAAATAAGTTCTAGAGTTCAATCCACTATCCCGAGAGAATCCATTGCAAATAGAACACAAAAATTGTTAATTTACAGAATTATGCATGCTTTGCGGTCACAAGAGAATACAATTATTACACTGGTGATGATAACTGAATATATTAGGAGTACTACACTACAACCAAATTACACAATAATAAACACATACATAAAATTAATTCTAACATTTTGGAAAGATGAGCAGAAGAAAAGCAAACAGAGACACTATTCCTCTGGCCTGAAAGCCTGTTGTTGCTTGTTACAAAAGACAGGATGAATAGCTAAGCTGGCTAGCTAAATGCCAACAGCCTGGTCAATTCATTCAAATGTCTTTTACATGTTTGGGCGAATTAGTTATCCATTTTAACATGTTTAACAAATGCAGTTATTTTCCAAATATAATTTAAGTTATTCACTTGATTATGTTCAGATACGTTACCCGCTCAGAGACAAGGGAGCTCATCTTTTAGGTCGACTCTTGAGCTTTATTCGGTACAAAACCACATCAACTGCACAAACCAGCCACCCCAAAGACAAATAAACGTAGAAAACGCAATATTTATACTTTAAAGCTCATAAATTCTTCTTATAAATGTTAGTTTTATTATGCCAAAACGTATATATCCATCTCCCGCCCGATGGCTGTACGAATTGTGCTTCAACTCTTCGCGCGCTGGTCTCGGGCGCTTTCTTTAACTGCCTCCGTCATTCTTTTCGAGCCTCGCAATTGGATGAACGGTTGTTAGGCGCTCTTGAGCTGTTCTGATTGGACAGAACTGTCAACGCTGAACAACCAACAACGCGTCGGATTGGTCAATGCTGACTGTAAATGGACAACAACAGAGCTCCAGCAAACAAGGCCAGTTGCTTTGAGAGCAAAGATATTTCCACAATAAAAATTAATCAACTATAGAACCTTGGGTATACACAATACGCATTCTAAAAATAAAATAAAAATAATGTTTTGGTAAGTGCATGCCAATAATTAGTGCTTTGCCAATCCACTATTAATTTGATAGTAAATACACGTGTCAAGTGTCACTTACAACTGCAATTGTCAAATGTAGTAGTGTACGAACAAACAGCTGATTCAAACAGCCTGGATTGAGAAAATCAGTTAAATAGGCATGGTTTTAAAAATATATAATGAGCTGTTCCTAAAATCATACTATTTAACACAAAACGCCACTTGACTGAGAGCCTGTGGATCTGTGTACTACCACACCGCCCAAACCTTTATCATTTTTCCTGTGCGTCAATGTGCGCGTCCACCAACCGAATTTCGCGTTCCCGTGCATGCGCACTAACAAATCCCATGGATCTGCTTTAAATCACTCAGAAGACAACGCAGGCTGAACACGGCGCTGCACATCTACGCATCCTTCAATTTCTTAAATTAGCCACCTTAAGCTTCGAGATACCGCCCCCAATTTCAGTGTCGGTACGGAGCCGCCAGGCCGGGACAGAGACGGAGAGAGAGCCCTCGGCCATGGAAGCGCTCGGACCCGGTAAGTGCTGAAAATAAGCCTTGTGACAGTGTAGTGCGGGGCCGATGCGCTGCTCCACCGCGTCTCGCGGCAGCGCGCTGTTTAGGCCTCGACTGAAAAACGAAAACAATCACCGTATCAGCCCGCGTCCGCTTGTCAAACCCGTCTTAACGGTATAAACCTGTTGATAATCGTCCCCTACCCCTGTGAACTGGCATCTGTAAAGCTAACAAATGTGTTTATCACCGGATGAGCGTTAAATGGATCGCAGTGTTTATCGAGCCCAGTGCGGAAGACAGGACGGCATTGTGTGCTGGTGGGGATTTAACCACACGCATTTTCCTTCCGTGTCGCCTCTTCAGGCGTCTGTTGTAATTCAACAAGTTATCTGACCTGTATCATGAATAACCAGTAAACACATTTTTAT
This sequence comes from Myxocyprinus asiaticus, assembly GCF_019703515.2. NCBI lineage: Eukaryota > Metazoa > Chordata > Actinopteri > Cypriniformes > Catostomidae > Myxocyprinus > Myxocyprinus asiaticus. Next base: position 14,801,377 of record NC_059373.1, on the reverse strand, counting down.
ACATTAGATTTTCAGGGCCTCTGTGAGTGAAAACGTCGTTGTCAGAACCCCAGAGATCTGGATGAGTTGCGCGAGCTCGGAAACGCAAATGGATTGCTCGCGTGCGGTGTAGTTTAAGCGCGCCGACTGATCTGTTTGTCATTGTTGGCGCTTTTGTGTGATTCCCATGCGCGTTTGTTTATGCCTAAATGCTGACCATGCCACTGGATAACGGTTGACAGGGAGTTTACGCGCCACTGTCACGGACTCGACTCCATGCTGCACAACAAGCGACCGTGCCTGCCTTAGTCACTGTAATGAACTCGTTCACCTCTGACAAATAGACTTTGCATCGACCCTTATACCGTGACATGCAATTATGATCTTGAATTTTGGTTATTTTTGAGAGGTATTCATCTTTCACCTTTTCAGTTTCTCTTGGATTTTAAGTACATGCTGCCACAGTGTCAATTTGGCAACAAAGAATCTTATCAGCAGTGGCTGGTGTTTATTGCCCTCTGCGCTGCCTTATGCATGTTTTTATGTTATGTGCTTGCGAAGCAAACTGTTCAGTGCTTTTGATAACATCTGACTTGACGTCTTCTCTCAAGTGATGGTTTTCATTAACCATTTACGTCTTCTTGCTAATTTCCTTTATTTGTATTCATTCAGCTTTGTATGTAATAATGTTTGTTGACCGGACCGATGTGGAAAAACAAATATTTTTATTTGCTCTTTGTGAAAGCACACTTAATAAAGAAACGATGGAAAGCAATAGGTTGCATGCTGTAGCTTTAAGTTAACGCATTCTGCTGATGTCTTTATAGCCCCTTTCACACATGCAACCTGGTAAATTGCAGCAAAATTGTTGGATTACTTTTACTGGTAAATGCACCACATATGCTGTTCACATGTGGCATGGTTCACACCATTCACACATAAGCACTAAAATGCCATTAGACTCTGAGATGTAGTTAGTATTTTTATCAGTCGACAGATTTCCGTTTCCACTGGCTGCTCACCATATGGCTTCAGATTTGAGTCGTGGAGCATCATGCACTGAGATTCCTCTATAGTCTGATCTAAAACATCAAATATATTTTAGATCCTCTGTCTGAATGAATTTCACTAACTGCCTATTTTTTTTATTTATTATTATTATTATTTTTATCCCCTTTTTCTCCCCAATTTGGAATGCTGAATTCCCACTACTTAGTAGGTCCTCGTGGTGGCGCGTTTACTCCCCTCAATCTGGGTGGCAGAGGACAAGTCTCTGTTGCCTCCGCTTCTGAGACAGTCAATATGCGCATCTTATCACATGGCTCGGTGTGCAGGACACCGCGGAGTGCTACTCTCCACGATCCACGCACAACTTACCACGCGCCCCATTGGGAGCAAGAACCACTAATTGTGATAGGAGGAGGTTACCCCATGTGACACTACCCTCCCTAGCAACCGGGCTGGGGTCACTCAGCACACCCTGGATTTGAACTCGCGACTCCAGGGGTGGTAGTCAGCGTCAATACTTGCTGAGCTACCCTGGCCCCACTTACTAATTAAAATTAACTAACACTGGATGTTTTTTTGTTTTTGGCACCATTCGAAGTAAATTATAGAGACTGTTATGTGTGTTAATCCCAGGAGATCAGCAGTTACAGAAATACTCAAACCAGCTAATCTGGCACCAACAATCATGCCACGCTCCAAATCACTGAGATCACATTTCCCCCCCATTCTAATGGTTGATGTGAACATTAACTGGTGTTAATATTTTGGTTGATCTGTGTGTATGTGTTTATATATATATATATATATACACACACACACACACACACACACAATGTTATACACATATAATAAATATATATATACACACATACATACCCTACCTTTCAAAAGTTTGGGGTCACTTGCCTGAAATGTTTCTCATGATCTTAAAAACCTTTTGATCTGAAGGCGTATGCTTAAATGTTTGAAATTAGTTTTGTAGACAAAAATATAATTGTGCCAAAATATTAATTTACTAATTACAAAACTAAAATGTTATTTAAAATTTTTTTGTAATTGATGACTTGGATCAAATAATAAAGAAAAGCAGCCAATAAGTGCCCAGCATATAGATGGGAACTCCTTCAATACTGTTTAAAAAGCATCCCAGGGTGATACCTCAAGAAGTTGGTTGAGAAAATGTCAAGAGTACATTGCCTAGATTTAGCAGAAAAGTGTGGCGACTTTGAAGATGCTAAAATATAACATAGTTTTGATTTATTTTGTATTTTTTTTAGTCATAACATAATTCCCATATTTCCATTTCTATTATTCCATAGTTGTGATGACTTTACTATTATTCTAAAATGTGAAAACAAATAAAAAATGTGACCCTAAACATTTGAACGTGTGTGTGTGTGTGTGTGTGTGTGTGTGTGTGTGTGTGTGTATGTATATGTGTATATATATATATATATATATATATATGCGTACTTTGATTCAAAACAACACATAGGCATGTTTTTACCTCTCCTTACAGGGGGTAAAATCTAACCTTTTAACTAGGTTGGTGTAGCTTTCATGATGAGTAAAACACGGTTGCTCTTACATTGTAAAGCATGATGATTTTAATAAGAAAATTAATCACTTGAATCAAGAACGCAAAAAATATATTTGATGGAGATATGCTGTGAATATACTCATTCAATGCAAGTCAAAAGGGTCCAACACTACCAGTCTTCAGAAGGGAAGAAATTGTTGATATCTGCTGACTACTAGGCTCAAGGAAGTGTAATCAAGCATCAGTGGTCACACCTAGTAGACTGATGATGGCAAGATTTATTTATATATATATATATATATATATATAAATATAAAAAGTTACATTTTGGTCTGTTCTAACCCAAAACCTATCGTATTGCTTGGGAAGACATTGATTAAACCACTTGAATCATATGGATTACCATGATGATGTCTTTATGTCCTTTTTGGAGCTTGGGAAGTGTTGGACCCCATTGACCTGGATTGTATGGATATATTCACATCGTATCTCCAAAATATTTTTGTGTTTTGCTGAAGAAAGTCATACAAGTTTGAGACAGCATAAAGGTGACTAAATCATAAATGAGAGTGATCATTTTTTTTAATTCTGTGTGCTGGTAACACGGATCCTGCATTTCTTTGTAATGTCTAGAATCTGCTGTGTAATCCAGGTGAACTGCCTGTGACATGGGACTTAATAGCCACGTTTCCATTGGCAGGCCAATTCCCAGATTAATAATTATATTGCCAAAATATGCAGTATCAATAAAGCAAGCTGCACTGTATCCCATATTGCAAGGTGCATAATGACCTCTCATTTATAACTATTTTGATTATTTGATTTGACTCCAAACATTGTACTTTAAAAAAAGGAAAAATAAATTTATGATGAGGTCATGTTGAGTACAATGTGACCTACTACGTTTTGAAAAAAATATCTGTGTGGAGTAATGTCTTAGATTTCACTTACTATTTTTAATAGTAATATTTGGCAATTTACATTGTATTCCATGCAAGTTCAATTCCATTCAGTATTCAGTTCCGAATATACCTTTACACTTCATATGAATGGACCATCAGGCGGTTGTTTGTTCTTCTGGCCCAGAGGCACAAAAAAGCGTTCCAGTGCCTATTTGTTCACTGGCTACCTTACCCATAACTCGATAGGAAGCATGAGGATACCACAGGAAGCCCAGACACGATAATGTGTGCCGTGAAACTGATTGCGGACTAAAGGTAACAACAGCCCACTTCCAGCATTCTGTCTGCCGATCGTGCCTGATATCCCATCCTGGTGTGAAGCGTAACAGCTGAGTGGCCTAAATATAGAGCCCTTGCTGTTTTTGATGAATGTTGGGGACCTTATGCTGGTTTCATCATCCTATTCACCCCAGCCGCCTTTGTGCTGTAGTTGTCTGTATGATCAGAGCTCTTTATTCAATAGAAGGCGTTTGGAGGAGGGGGAGCAATAGGCAGACAGTATGTGGAAGAGACAGAGCGGTTTAGAGGCTCCCAATTGTTCTTCCTGCCGCTTGGCTTGCTAACTGGAGCGTGTAGGTCTGTGAGGGGCTTGGACCCCTGCAAACCACTCAGCGGTTTGACAAAGAGGTACATCATGTCACGCTGATGGGCCTCAGAATCATCAACCCAACCCCCCACCCAACCCGTTCCCTTGATTATACAGTTTGCAATATGGAAGTGAAGAGTCTAACAGGTCTTTTGCATAGCTTCAGGTTGTTCTAATATGATTGCATTTTATGAAATAACAACACAGTTTTTGAAATTCTTGTGCATCAGGGAAAAGATTGTACACAGTGTAAAAGCTGCCAAAAAAAAAAAAACAACTTTTGGTGGATAGGTATTTTGGATGGTGTATGGGTGCACTTTTATAACAGAAAAAAATACACTGGTCACTTATTGCAAGCTGTTAACTTTACAGGAAGCCCATACTGAATCAGAAGTTTTTCTCATTTTCTACGCTGATTTTTGGGGGAATCATGGAATTGTGCAGAATGGATTTAAACATTGTGAAATGTGTTAAATGGAGCTAGCACTGTAGGGTTTTTTTTTTTTTCAGTTAGGGGAAAAAGCTACAAGACCTATGTGATCACGAGATTTAAATCGACGTTGTCTGCTGCGGGTGCAAGAGGGTGCAATGAATAGATATAAACCAAACAGCACCATGTTTAAAAAGAACATGCCTGGCTGTTAACAAAAGTGCATTCCATTTTAAACTAAACAGTGTAAAATTATAAAACCAAAAGATTTACCGTAGCCAGTTCATTTTCTCAAATCTAAAGGAAAAAAGAAAAACACTTCAATGGACAGTTATATCCTAACTTAGTGTTGCACGGTATACTGATGCCCTGGTACTACCACAGTACTCAAGTTTCAAAATACCAGTGGTACCACAGAACACAGGGATCTCAAAGCATGTTTTTTTCGAAATTGAACTCCTGTCCAGTCACAGCATTTTAAAACATATTCCTTATGCTGAAAGACGCTGATAAGAGTGCAAGACACAACAGGACAAGTCATTATCAGTGCTTCGCACACGTAAACCACAGATTTGACCACAGGTTTTGCATTCAAAAATGCATGTTTATAATAAAATTCTACAAATATTCAAGTTTAAATTTGACAGCCTTTGAGTATTTCACTCTTATTGGTAGCTGAACGCATAAACAATTTAGCCAAAATATTTAAAAACAAACATGAAAAAAGAGAAGGATTTTAAGAACATTGTGAATGTTGGGCATTCTGTGCATTTTTCAGAAATCTGTATAGCTGAGCTCTGTGTGCACAGATTCTACGTGGGTCTACTTATGATTTCCAAAATTCTAGCAGGCAAGTGTTTCGGTCACAAACGACCTTTAATTCCAGAACCCCCCAAATTACCCTGCTGCTGTCTGTCTGCAGTGGACACACTTTTCTTTGTCTGGATGTTTTGTATGGGGCAGACTGGGAGTGGAACATTAATGATTGGGTGTTATTGTTCTTTATTTTGTTATATTTTTTTATTTCTCCATCGAGGGGTTAAAGGTCAAGGACCCTGGATGTCACGTTGCATTGTTAATTTGTTGGTATCATGATTGTCTGTGTCTCAGTGTTGATCAATCTGAAAGCCTGACATTCATCCTATTGTATTTTTATGAAATAAAGGGGATATCAGGATATGGTAGGTGTCAGCTGTCTGTTCTTAGGTGCTACGGAGTCAATTTGTGAGTTACTAATATAAGCCTTTTTTCTTCATTAAAGCTAAAATGTCTAATTGTTTTATACCATAAAATAATTATACCAACATTCCTATCCCAACTGGATATGAAGAGACTACAATAACTAAGCCATTTCATCACTAATTTCCCCGAAGTGCCAACACTGTGGCACAGTGATGCCATCAAACATTGCTCCATTTGAGTATCCCAACCAGCACGACAGCAACACTCAGTTTGGGGTGGAGCTATCTGTTTGTTCGACCAGTGACAGACAGGGGGTGTGGAGGTGGGGGCGTGGTTGAGTGCCGGCTTGTGATTGGAGAGCAAGTTCGGGAGATGAGAATGTAAGCATCATCACCTGTCATTGATCATCTCTGACAGCTGCTTGCCATTGCAGAGAGAGTTGGAGAGGGATTTTAAGAGAGCTGGACACCCTGTTTTAACCCTGAGAGTGTGTTTATTAAAGTCCGCTGAAAAGTGAGTTTTGAATTGGAAAAATACATTTACCTTTTGAGTTGGATTTCGCCGTCTCCCTCTTCCCCTTCTTGTAAACTTGTTACACTGGTGCTGAAACCCGGGACTTAAGGAGGAAGAATGTCGCCATGGATGCCTCACCACTGGAGGAAGTCTTCAAGACCCTCGCCAGCATCCACTAGTCACAGCATAAGGCCCTCCTCGAGTTGTGCACAGAGGAGGAGTAGTGGTTCATCGTGCTTATCCAGGCCCAAGCGAATGACCGGCAGCTGCCCCCCCCCATGACTGCCTCGCCCCATGTTCCTCTTGTCAAGATGGGGACCCAAGACGAACTGGAGGCCTTCTTTGAACGGCAGGGGCATGCAGTTGGCCAACTGTATTACCACTGTAGTCTGGGGAGACCAAACTCGCGGCGCAACTATTACCAGCAGAGAACCTCCTGGTGTATGCAGATCTAAAGAAAGCCATCTTGCAGCGGGGTGGCTGGACACCAGAGCAACAGTGCCAACGCTTCCGATCACTGACACTTGGCTCAGTGTATCGGTTGTATCGAGTGACACAGGATGCTCAGTCAGAAGAGGATACAACCCAATTGTTAGTACCGAAGAGTACTAACTGATTATAATCCGATGGCAGGTCACTTGGGGCAGGAAAAAACACTAAACCATCTGATGGCCCGTTTCTATTAACCGGGCATTCACGGGGATGTTCGCAGGTGCTGTGCAGCATGCCGTGAATGTCAGTTGGTGAATCCAGTGGCCACTCCAAAAGCGCCATTGCACCACCTTCCATTGATCGAGGTTCCCTTCTAAAGAATTGGCATGGACCTCATCGGGCCATTAGAAGGGACGGCACGCAGGCATCGCTTTGTGTTAGTCCTGGTGGATTACGCAACGTGATATTGCACAGAGGCACTACTTCAGAATATCTCAGCATGCAATGTTGCAGAGGCACTCTTCAAAATCATCTCCAGAGTGGGGATTCCAAAAGAAATTCTCACAGATCAGGGCACTGCGTTTGTCACGTACACTACGCGAGCTGTATGAATTATTGGGTATTAAATTGATTCGGACCAGCGTATACCACCCACAAATGGACGGCTTGGTCGAACGGTTTAATCAAACCCTGAAAAACATGATTCGTAAGTTCGTGCACGAAGGTGCTCTGAATTGCCTCCATGGGGTGCTCCCTGTTTGAATTATTGTATGGGCGTAAGCCTCGCGGTGTCTTAGATGTCGTGAGGGAAAATTGGGATGAGGGACCTTCAAACAGCAAAAACTAAATTCAATATGTTTTTTACCTGAGAGCAAAGCTCCACACATTGGGTCAGCTGTCACAGGAGAATTTACTACAGGCTCAAGAACGTCAGTTCCGGCTGTGTAACGGGAGCTCAGCTACAGGAATTTACACAAGGAGATAAAGTCCTTGTATTACTACCTATATAAGCTCTAAATTACTTGCAAAGTGGCAAGGGCCCATTGAAGTCACATGGCAAGTTGGGGAATTCGATTATGAGGTGATATGAATGGATAGGATTGAGGTGGTCCCCTTGTTTTTGGTGGTTCCAGAGAGGGAGGTGCTCGGGCCGGAGGTGAACTTAAAAGCCGATTTAGGCACCCCGGTCGCTATCGGAGACCACCTCTCACCGTTGCAATCACAGACGTGGCAAAGAGAATTCTCAGACGTGTTCTCGCCTCTTCCCGTCATACGAACCTCAAAGACCACCATATTGAAAAAACCCAGGGGTAGTGGTACGCAGTCATCCCTACCGATTGCCCGAGCACTAAAAAAAAGTGGTTCAGGAAGAAATAAAGGCCATGTTCTATGGGGGTAATAGCACAATCCCACAGTGACTGGGCCAGCCCGGTGGTGCTTGTTCCGAAGAGTGATGCTCGGTCCGGTTCTGTGTGGATTATAGGAAAGTCAACGTGGTGTCTAAATTTGACGCGTATCCAGTGCCTCGTATTGATGAACTGCTCGATCGGTTGGGTGCGGCTTGCTTTTACTTGACACTGGATTTGACGAAGGGCAATTGGCATATCCCCTTAACACCAATGTCCCATGAGAAAACGGCGTTTTCCACACCATTTGGCTTAAACCAATTTGTGACCCTTCTGTTCGGTTTGTTCGGGGCCCCGGCTACGTTTCGGCGCCTTATGGACCGAGTCCTCCACCACACTCTGCTTCCGCTGCTGTTAATTATCAATAATGATTGGCAGCAGCATATGCAGCATCTGCAGGCTGTTCTGAGGTCACTGTGACAGGCGGTACTCACAGCAAACCCTAAGAAGTGGGCATTTGGACGGGTGGAAGTACGGTATCTGGGGTTACTGTAGCGATTGCAGCCTGCCCGAGACCTAAGACCATAAAAGAGGTGGGACAGTTCCTGGGGCTGGCTGGCTACTATAGAAGGTTTGTGCTTAATTATTCGGACGTCACCAGCCGCTGATTGATCTCACTAGAAAGGGAGCTCCAGACCCAGTCCAGTGGATGGAGCCATGCCAACAGGCTTTCATGCAGGTGAAAGCTGCGCTTTGTGGCACGCCGTTGTTACATTTTTCCTGATTTCTCTCTTCCTTTTGTGTTGCAGAGCGACGCGTCGGACAGGGGGTTGGAAGCCGTGTTGTCCCAGCTGGTCGAGGAGGAGGAGCACCTGGTGCTGTACATCAGTCGGAAGCTCTCGGCGAGAGAGGCGAGGTACAGCACCATTGAGAAGGAATGTCTGGCCATCAAGTGGTCCCCACCCTTCGCTGCTACCTCCTGGGACGGGCTTTCACCCTCTGTTCAGACCACGCCCCGCTCCAGTGGCTCCATCGCATGACGGATACCAATGCGCGGATCACCTGTTGGTATCTGGCTCATTAGCCATTTAAGTTTGAGGTAGTCCACCATACCAGGGGTGCAGATGGCTGTTGCGGACTTCCTCTCCAGAAATGGGGGGAGGGGTGGGGGGTACCGGGCAGGCCGGATGGCTCCCTGGCCTGAGTCAGGCGATGGGGGCGTGTGGAGGTGGGGACGTCATTGAGCGCTGGCTTGTGAATGGAGAGCGAGATCGGGAGATGAGAATGGTAAGGATCATCACCTGTCATTGATTATCTCTAACAGCTGCTTGTCATTGCAGAGAGAGTTGGAGAGGGAATTAAGAGCGAGCCAGATGCCAGAGACGGAGAGAGAGAGCTGCACACGCACACACACCCCGAGAGCGTGTTTATTAAAGTCTGCTGAAAAGCGAGTTGGTTTCACGGTCTCCCTCTTCCTCCTTTCCCCTCCTTGTGAACTTGTTATAGGAGGGTATTTGGGAAACCTGTCTGAAAATAATTTTTATTTAAGCAGTCCTGTTTGGTGACTGTAGTGGTGCAGAAATTACACACTTTAGCTCTAAGAAAATAGAGAGAAAAATGTCTTATATTTTTTCTGAATTAATGTGTTTCGTCCAGGCCCGCCTGCCCCTACCTCCCTCTTCCAGCCACCACGCCGACCCGGCTTGGGTACGGTGGGGAAGCCGATTCGCCTGCTGGCCAATCACTTCCAGGTGCAGATCCCCAAGATCGACGTCTACCATTATGACATCGACATCAAGCCTGAAAAGCGACCTCGCAGAGTTAACAGGTGAGTGGGCTGAAGAAGGTTTGCATGGTGCAAGTAGAAAGGATTTGCATTCCTTTTCAACTAACGGACAGCTTTTTGAGTACATGATTGTAAAATCGCAAACCTTTGTGTATCTGTAAATGTAAGTGCGATGACAGCAGTTTGCAAAATTGCAGTCCAACTTTCTGGAAAAAATTTAAATCCACTGTGGCTGCAATTTTGGAATATATTCTATTCCACAGAGAGGTGGTGGACACAATGGTGAGACATTTTAAGATGCAGATCTTTGGGGACAGGCAACCTGGTTATGATGGCAAGAGGAACATGTACACGGCTCACCCGCTGCCCATCGGCAGAGACCGGGTAAGGAAAGCATGAAAATAAATGATTGAAATGTGCAAGAAATGCAACTTTAGTTGTGTTCCAAATGTGTAAACGGTGGAACAAATATTTATCCTCATGCATTAAATTCTTAAATGACAGAAGAAAATGTTTTTTCTGAAATCTAAAAAAAAATTGTGTATCCAATTAGTCTCTTGTTCTTACTGTGTGATTCAGGTGGATCTGGAGGTGACGTTGCCTGGTGAGGGGAAGGATCAGACCTTTAAGGTGTCTCTGCAGTGGGTATCAGTAGTGAGTCTGCAGATGCTACTGGAAGCTCTGTCTGGTCACCTAAATGAGGTTCCTGAGGATTCTGTACAGGCTCTGGATGTCATCACTCGCCACCTGCCCTCCATGCGGTGAGTCACAGTCTCTAGTTTTTGTCTATTTACTCTTTAATACACATTTTTGACTCAATTTAATATTTTTGGTTAAACTATCCTTTTAATTTTGTTCTTGGTAGAAGCCAAAAAATTAGTTCTGAATGACTGCAAAATTTCCTCCATATTTTTGTATGCCATTTGTTTTTATTTGTCTAAATTCAAACATCTGAGCAGTTTTGAATAATGCAGAAGGTGACTACTGAAGACATATTTTGCATCTTTTGATACAGGTATACTCCAGTAGGTCGTTCCTTTTTCTCTCCACCAGAGGGTTACTATCACCCGCTTGGAGGTGGGCGGGAGGTCTGGTTTGGGTTCCATCAGTCTGTCCGTCCAGCTATGTGGAACATGATGCTCAACATAGATGGTATGAGTTTTGTCTTCAGAACTTGCATCCTTCTGTATGTTTCTTTGCATTTAGAAAATATGCTGCAGCTCAACTCTATTATTATTATTTCTACATGCTTCAGTGTCAGCCACAGCCTTCTACCGAGCCCAGCCCGTCATTGAGTTCATGTGTGAGGTTTTGGACATCCAGAACATCAACGAGCAGACCAAGCCCCTCACAGATTCACAACGCGTCAAGTTCACCAAGGAGATCAGAGGTGCGGGGTGGGGTAGGTTTTTGTAGTATCAAGGGGTTGCATGACTACTCATTTTTAGTAGTCAACTAGTCAAGCCCATTAGTCGAGCCGAATTCGACTAGTCGTGACATCATGGATGGAATTAAAATCAACCATTATGTTATCCTTGTAAACACCTTTTTATTAGAATTGTGCAACAATAGGTAAGTATTCGTAGAGCTATAATGTAGCTAAAAGTTAACCTAAAAAAAGCTAACGTAAAAATGTTTTCTCCTCTTGCAGCAGTTTGTTCAGATGGTTACAGGATGCCTTTTTTTTTTTTTTTAAATGCATAGCGCTAGTATTTCTGTTATGTTTGAAGTTCCCTTTGCATATAATGGAGGTTACTGTTGCATTTGTGTCATCTTTATCAAAGTACATTTGAGCCATTTTGCTTATTCGGTGCAGAACCATCAGGCTTCACACCAGCTGTGTTTCCCACAGATGCGTTTTGTGAATCTCGTGGGAAGCAACTAGTTGACTTATGGCTGACAGTGTTGACTACATTTGTTATAGTAGTCTAGTCTGTGCAACCCCTTGTAGGGTCATAATCACATTTACAAATTGTTATTATTAGAAAGTATTCTGTACCAAGTCATGGGCTTTCTGGCTATGGTTATTTAACAGATTGTTGGATAAATTGTATCTGAGTTGCTGAAGTGTTTTTTGCATTTTGAGCAGGACTGAAAGTTGAGGTCACACATTGTGGTCAGATGAAGAGGAAATACCGTGTGTGCAATGTCACACGCCGCCCAGCCAGCCATCAGACGTTAGTGTCTTTTTAACATTTCAAATGAATAGTTTAGCCAAATACTCGCTTCTTTCATAATTTACTCGCCCTCAATTCTCACAACCTATATTTCATATGCAGAGCACTAAAGGAAAGTTCAGTACAATGGCAGTTGTTAGTGACTCATTTCAAAGCTGAATAAAGTACGCAAAAGCATCATAAAAGAAGTCCAAGTCTTCTGAAGGCATACGATATGTTTAGATAAATAATACTACGCTATTTAGTCATTTTCAGTTGAAATCGAAACATCCGTTGAGAAAAGCTCATTCACAGTGGCATGTGTGTTCATAAAAGTTTGGAAGGGTGAGTAAATTATGACAATTTGCATTTTTGGGTAAACTATTACTTTTTAATAGCCTTTGCAAAATATGACATTTTTCTCATTGAAAGCTTCTCAATTTAAACGTTAATTGTCATGCATAGTATAGTCTTTGATGCACCCAACAGTTGGTTGCATTTCCTCTTATATTTCTGTCTATTCCTGCAGATTTCCTTTGCAGCTAGAGAACGGACAAGCAATGGAGTGCACGGTTGCCCAGTATTTCAAGCAAAAGTACAGCCTGCAGCTCAAATACCCCCATCTGCCCTGCCTTCAGGTGGGGCAGGAACAGAAGCACACCTACTTACCCCTTGAGGTGAGCGCCCCAACATATGAAGAGTTTCCCTAACTCTCACATGTTCCATTTATGTACCAACAACTGCATTGAATATGTAATGTCACTTTGTTCACCCATAAAGGTTTGTAATATAGTGGCAGGACAGCGCTGTATAAAGAAACTAACAGATAATCAGACCTCCACCATGATCAAAGCTACAGCCCGCTCTGCCCCAGACCGACAGGAAGAGATCAGCAGACTGGTAAGTTGCATAGAAACAAGGTGAAATTTGTTGATTTATAATATAATTTTAAGTGCTTTCACCATTAAAGCTCATGTAAACCCTTTCAGGTCAAAAGCAACAGCATGGTGGGCGGGCCCGACCCTTACCTGAAAGAGTTCGGCATCGTGGTGCACAATGACATGACAGAGGTGACTGGGCGGGTCCTCCCAGCGCCCATGCTTCAGTATGGGGGCCGAATGAGTACAGACACTGGGAGGGACTGTAGCAGGGTGAGTACTGGGTCTCGGGTGCAGGGTGAGTATGGGTGGACTGGGATTAATGACATGTGTGTGCATGGCTCTGCGAGTGAGTCTGGTGGTGGGATGAATGGGCTAACCAAGTGAATGATGATCAGGCTCCACTGTTGTGTTTCCGTCTTGCCATTTGGAGGTCAAAGCAAATGACTGCACATGCGGTTTTAGCTTAATGATTGTTAATTGGATCAGTGGGAATACTGCTAAATACCACACACACATCTAGTTGTAATTCATTAATGTAATGATCTGTAGATGTGCATCTGAATTTGTTTAACTTGTGCAAATGGAGCTTTTAAGATGTTGCATCATTCTTCAATTGATTTATAATGAATAATTTTACTGTTACCGTTTTCAGTTGCCAATAGAGTCTTGTCTTCATTCCCATGAAATGAAAAACTCGAAGGATTGCATACCTCTTTGCAAACAGTACAGTTTGATCTGTGATTTGGTCTTTTTTTTTTTAACTCTTGTTGAAGAGAAACTGGTTTATATAAAGAGATCTGCAACCTTGTATCTTCTCTACTAATTTTCACTAATCACTAACATTATTGTAATTTATTGATCTAAATCTTTTTTTTGCTTGCCATGAATGCTTTAAAATTAAATGTGAATTGTCTACTGTTGTAACCCCAATATTTGTATGATGCTCCAGTCTTCAGGGCCTTTTCTGTTGTCTTTTATATTAGTTATCTATAGGGCTGCAACAGCTAATTGATAGAATCGATAATTATCGATAATGAAAATCGACAACTAATTTCATTATTGATTAGTTGGATATTTGTGGCGAGCATGGAGAAGCCCTGTCAGTGACGTCACTTCACATTTTTCACTAGGCTGTTTTGCATGAAGAAACTCACTTGAAAAAATGTCCAGCGCACGAGAGCACTTCATAAACACTTCAAAGAAGATCATAATAAGCATACATTTTAATATGGAGCGGTTAATGCATCAGGTGCATTGACAGTGTGCTTGTGCTGTTTGATGCGCTCGTTGTTTGTCTCCAGCGCGTAACTTACATTTTACCGCTTTTTTTTTATGTTTTATAGTCTGCATGTTATGAATTCAAAATCAGGCACATATTTCCTCATGTTTCCATAAAACTCTTTCTGTACCACATACGAGTCTCCATTCAACTTCAATGAGCAAGCAAGCAAGTGCATCCGGAATTTCGGTGTCATCACAGACTGATCACAGTACCCTGCCTGGCCCCCCCCCGTGAAAAAATCCTGGCACCACCCCTGCTGGCCATAGGGAGAGCTGCGAAACAGGGCCGAACGGGCAGCGATAAGCTGAAACAGGCCGCCGCGTTATGCCGAATGGGCAGTGACTAATTGAAGAGGACCGCAGTATGCTGAAGGGGGCCACTATATGCAGAAAAAGGCCGATTTCTCTTCCCTTTGGAAACATGACGATATTATTTTAGGAATTCCAATATTAAAGTACTTAATGTATGTAATCAGTGACTGTGTTCAAGCATTATGTATTTTTCAACTGGGCAGAATTATTATTTCTATTCTGGTGTCACCATTGCCCTCAGCTGGACTGATAATTATTTATTTTTTTTGTCCCACTCCATCCCTGATGGATCATTTTACTCTTTAATGAACAGTACTTTTTAAGTTTTACAAGTAAAGGAAGGTAACTATTTTGCATATGTCCTGAAGTAATAATAATAATTAAAAATTCAAACTTAACTAATTGTGATTCAGGCTTTGTTCAAAGTTTTGTGAGAATCGTGAATTCAGTATACAGTAAATCAAACCAAATCATTACGCCCTTTATCATTTCTGTTTTTAATAAATCAGGAAATCATTTGACAGGAAATCATAGTTCGTTAATTATCAGATTAATCGAATAAATAATAGAAGATTAATTGATTATCAAAATAATCGTTAGTTGCAGCCCTATTTATCTATATGTAACTGAGCCTGGTATAGAAAAGTTCTGTTACTCAAGTGATTATAATAAAGACACACAGTCACTGTAAATGATGCTCTAACAATAAAGCACAGCCATTTGCCATTGATTGCTGAGAGTGAGAGATGTATCCAAGTCATGCCATGGATTGATTGGCAGTACAATTCTAAAACCAGTATCCAACCAGTATTAAAACCAACCATCAACTTTGTTCATGATATCCTGATTTGCTCGACATGTCCCAGTGTAGAATTGTGTGATTGTGACCATTTAAGATTACAGGATTCCAAAAGACCTGAACACTGGAGTTGTTCTTTACTGCATTTAATTCAAATAACGACTCTTCTATATAGATGTTTTACAACTTGCAATATCATCATTTTATAAATGACATTTATTTACTGGCTTTAGCTTCATGCTTACACTTTAAAGCTAACTTGTCTTGCAGTTCTAGATGAAATTCTTCATAGCTCTTCACAATGTGATTACTTATAACTGCGCTTAGCCATTAGGGGGGTTGGTAGTGGGCCTTTTACTACATATTCTGCTTTCTGTCGTTAGCCCAGGCCTGCCAGAGATGGGTAGGGTTGGTTTGGGTTTGGTGGGTATTGGGTAGTGTGCATCTCGGGACAAGGCCGAGGGGTTCACTAAGAGTGTAGGAACTCTCTCCCCAGAACAAGACGGTGGCCACGCCCAACCAGGGTGTGTGGGACATGAGGGGAAAGCAGTTTTATGCGGGTATAGAGATCAAGGTGTGGGCCGTGGCCTGCTTCGCCCCTCAGAAACAATGCCGGGAGGATCTGCTCAAGTGAGTGCAAGCTGTTTAAATGCATCTCTCTCTCTCTCTCTCTCTCGTATCCCTATTGCCTTTTTAATCTGTCACTTTTATGTTTCTTTTATGCACTTTGCCACTGTAATGGTGCTGGTGTTCATGCCACTGCCAGTGCACATGCGCTGGTACTTAGCCAGGTGATATATGAGCCTCTCTTAGAGCCACTTGAGACTGACTTAAGAGCCGAACGATGACCTTATCGACCACATTACTAGATAACCTGTCCACAAGCATAGTGAATCATCAGTTTTGAGGACATATTTTAACATCCATAGTAATTTGATTCAGCGTCTGTATGCAATCACGAGCCGCTCTCGATACCATGAAAAGAATAACGTAGCTGGAGCTGCTGTGCAGTTCAACATGCATACGAACGAGATGTCGGACAATTGAATATGTGTTGCATCACATCATCTGTTTTTTCCAGTGTAGACAACTCTTTGCTTTATCATTATTATTATTTTTATAATATGATCTCTGTTTTGAGTCAGTCTTGCCAGACATTATCGTGTCCCTCGACCTGTGGTGATCTCATTTTTAGGTTTGAAACTAGCAGGTTTTTGGGTCAGAGCCCATTTATTTGATATTTTCTTTAGAGGTAGTCTGATATATCGGTTTTACAGATTAATTGGTGCCGATAGTTTTTGGAACTATAGGTTATCGGCAAAAGTTGATGAGAAGTCTACAGTTAGAACAGCTTCTAACAGTTTAATAAAAACAATCACTGAAACCTTGTGTGATGATATCCATCCATATTTTTATCCACACTGCAATACATATTTTGTTATTTTGATTAGATTATCATGTGTTCTAAATTGAAGCGAGAGCATGCTAAGAAAATGCGATTTATATGGAAACGTGCCCAGTCAGGATCTCCAATTTCATATATTGTGAATAATAATAATAATAATAATAATAAACCTTATTTCTCATTAAACTTCATCTAGTGAAATATATGCACAAAACCCTTCAACTTCTAAATGTGTATATATAGGCTTTAAAAAGATAATTTGGTTAATACACAACATAGAACATTGTAATAGGGTCAAGTCTCTGTCATTTCAAAATAAGAGTTCCTTGTGTGTTTCGGGATTGTTTATAGTTAAAAAGTGTTATGCACAAAATGTTTTTGTCTTTTTTTCTGGTTATTATTGGGGTTTTGGTTGCACAAAAATCTGCAACTGGGATTTGACTTATTTTGGCAGGGTATCCACGGGTCATTAAAAAGTGTTAAAAGGTATTAAATCTATCTGGTGAAAAATAAGGCCATTAAAAAGTTATTAAAGTCTTAAATTACAATACCCGAGCTATTACTTTTTTGTTTAATTGAACATTTCCCTCCTCGGGTCAGAAGGTTGAATGGAAAAACTTTCACGCCTCGCAGATAGCAGAGAATAGAGTGGGCATGCGGTTTTCACATGTACGTCCATTTCTCTGTCCCTCATCCGAGCAATCTTCCAGTGAAATCAAAAACAAAATACTGCCAAATACAACCCAGTGTCTTTAAGTCAAAAGCACTATTTAAGATCATAGACTATAAGGAAGTCTAAGAATGTGTAAAATAAACGGAATGATATCTTGCCTCAATCGCATCAGTTTTTGCTGTTCTGTTTTCTGCATGGGAATAATATTGTGGTGTGTGCACAGAGACATCAGCGCAGCTGCGCGCAACGAGAATGTTACTGTAACGAGGAGGAGGGTGGGGCCGGGCCGTGACTATGCACGCCCGGCCCCCAATTGGGCTAATCAGCTGAGGAGAGGGATAAGTGCCTTGAGATGCGGCAGCTCGAGAAAGAGAGAGCCACATGCAGCTGCAGTGTGTGCGTTTGTTTTCTGTCTTTTTTCTCGTTAAATTATTATTTTGATGGTTCAGCCGGTTCCCGCTGCCTCCTTTCCCAACCTTAACCTTTGTTACATTGGTACCGAAACCCGGGAAGTAGGAGGGATGCACTGTTGTGGAGTCCTCGCCACTCATCCACCCAAAGGAGCAGCCGCGGCCATCCGCCGGAGGATGGAGGAGTTGCTGCCGACCGCCTGGACGCTTAGGAACGGCCGCCGTCCACGAGGGGAAGAGGGGCTCGCTGCCAGCCGCCTGGTGCGGTGGAGCCGCTGCCAGGGCGGAGGAGTTCCCTACCAGCCGCCAAAATGTGGAGGGGCGTTCCATCTGCCAGGGGTCGGAGGACTGGCTCCGGTCCACCCGGGGAGGAGCGACTGTCGTCCGCCAGAGGGTGGAGGAGTGATAGAGGACCAGGTGACGGCATGCCTGGGAACCAGCGAGCAAGTTTTTTTCTCTCTCTCGCTCTCTCTCACTGTCGCTCCGCCTTGCCCTTTCCCTCTCCTCTTTGTTTTTGTTTTTTGTTTTTTGGTCCATATCGGGCTAATCAGCCTAGGAGAGGGATAAGTGCCTCAGGACGTAGAGAGAGAGAGAGAGAGAGAGAGAGAGAGAGCCACATGCAGCTGCAGTGTGTGCGTTTGTGTTCTGTGTCTTTTTGTTTTCATTAAATATTATTTTGATGGTTCAGCCGGTTCCCACCTCCTCCTTTCTCAACCTTTACCTTTGTTATAGTTACCTATTCACATCCTGCACTGCCAATGTAAAAAAAGAAAAAAAGTTGGGCTATCTTAAAGATGTATTACAATTGTAATCATACATGTAAAACAAAATGTGTGTGTATTTTTTATATATATATATATATATTTACGTAAATATCCTGGGTCGTTCTGCATACCACCTGAGAGGTGCCTGGTTAATGGTTATTCTCTGCATATTTTTAGGAGTTTCACAGACCAGCTGCGCAAGATCTCCAAAGATGCAGGGATGCCCATCCAAGGCCAACCCTGTTTCTGCAAGTATGCCCAGGGAGCAGACAGCGTTGAGCCGATGTTTAAGCACCTCAAGATGTCTTACGTGGGACTACAGCTCATTGTGGTCATTCTCCCTGGAAAAACACCTGTCTATGGTAAAGAATTAATGTGGAAAAATGTAACCGCAAATATGCATTATTTGTGTTAGAATATAAAGTACAGCATTGTGAAATAAAATATTGAGATGCTATAAAACTTTGATCCCCACCTCTACCCCTTACAGTGGATAATGCTTAGTAACAAAACAACTCATGCTGGTTTGGAATCTAAGATAGCAATTGAGAATGTAATAATGGTACCCTTTCTCTCCAGCGGAGGTGAAGCGTGTGGGAGATACTCTGCTGGGAATGGCCACTCAGTGCGTGCAGGTGAAGAACGTGGTGAAGACGTCCCCTCAGACACTGTCTAATCTCTGCCTCAAGATCAACGCCAAACTTGGAGGCATCAACAACGTGCTGGTGCCACATCAGAGGTGATTATTTTCCAAAAGCTTTTACATTTTTGTATTTCCTCACATCAAAGTATACAAAAACAATTACAGTCCTTTTGTGGTTCAGAGCTTGATCAAACGCTCCATAATTTTCTGTGTGATTTCAGATCATAACTACAAATGTAAATGCTGAAAGTGGGCCCGAACAATGCTTGCATAAAATGTCCATTTTTAGTCCACTCAACAAAAAAAGTGTCCCTTTGTCACCTAGCAACAAGGATTGCCAATCATATGCAATTCTAAAGAGCCAAGTCTTTTTATGCAAATGGAATGTATAGTCAAACTGAAAAATGCCCTGAACAAAAAGAAAATTCCATTCTGTCCCTTAAAGGGTTGGTTCACCTAAAAATGAAAATTGTTGTCATTTACTCAAACTCATACAGGTTTGAAACAATATACAGGGTCTTTCATCCGTGTGATGCAGTAGGAGATGTTTAGCAGAATGTTGTCTTGGTCATCATTTACTTTCATTGTATGAAAATATATGCAATGAAAGTGAATGGTGACTGAGGCTAGTGTAACGTGAGCCAGCTGGTCTGTGAAAGCTGTGCGGTATGTGTAAACCTCACTCCCCGGCCTCAAGAGGCACTCTAGCGACTGATGCTGAGGTTGTAGCCTTTAGCGTCCTCGTTAGCGCGCCCACCTTCCGTGCCGGCTGATGCCGGTTCGAATCCCGCTCAGAGTGGGTCGAGCAGGATCGGTTACACTAACATTCTGCCTTACATCTTTTGTTTTCTGCAGAAGAAAGCAAGTCATATGGGTTTGAACATGGAGTAAATGACAAAGGTTTAATTTTTTTTGGTGAACTGTCCCTATAACTTGTCCTTGTTTCTGTTCTTCTGCACTCAGGCCCTCTGTGTTCCAGCAGCCAGTCATCTTCTTGGGGGCGGATGTCACTCACCCTCCTGCGGGCGATGGGAAGAAACCGTCCATTGCTGCTGTGGTGGGAAGCATGGATGGGCACCCCAGCCGCTACTGTGCCACTGTTCGGGTGCAGACCTCACGCCAGGATCTGTCCCAGGAACAGCTCTTCAGCCAGGAGGTCATCCAGGACCTCACCAACATGGTGCGAGAGCTGCTCATTCAGTTCTACAAGTCGACACGCTTCAAACCCACACGCATCATCTACTACCGTGGAGGAGTGTCTGAAGGACAGATGAAGCAGGTGAGTCAGCTTTGAATTCTTTGTCTCAAAGAATTTATGCAATTGAGTTAAAGCTTGTGTGTAGTTTTTTTTTTTCTAAATGTATTGTTGTACATTGATGCATATGAATGAAAATAAACTGTCATTCTCATCCTTGTGATCATTTAGTGAAAAACTGTGGAAATCATGCTGTCATTATTTTCATCAAGATTTTTACTTCATGCAGTAACCATTTTGAATCTGCTTGGCTACTAAGTCTGTTTGGTTGAAATAGTTTTCTCTGATTTAACAAACAAACAAAAAATGCCATTTCAGAGCAAATACATAACTATTGATTGATCGATTGGCTGGGAAATTTAAAGCGTTAATTTCTGCAATTAATGCAGTACCCGTTTATTTACTTCCTGAAACTTCACATGATTGGAGAAAGGTGTCCTGAGTTGTTCCAGGCAGGCTATACTCAGCCTTACAGGCTACGATGAGGGTGGGGGTGAGGTTGGGGCATCTGCTGCTTGCCAGGAACAAACCCAGGCACTTTTGTACAATGGGTGAAACTTCAATGTTTTTCTCCACTTTTTGTGGCTATTATTGGCATATATAAATTTTCGGGAGGTACTTGCTTGACTCAACTGCTCATCCTCACACAGAAACTGATTGGGTGAAGCAGGGCACACTTATTCATTGCGCACGACCCATGCCCCGGGCATAATAAACACTGGAGCAGATTTACTGTATGAAGACTTCGTCCGCAAGCTGCTGTATCTCTTTGCATCGTGCAAAAATGCTCACTGACTTTCATCTGAACCCATTTCACAGGGTTCTCATACGTCCTGGAAATCCTGGAATTTTGCAAAGCAGTTTTCCAGTCATGGAAAAAGTCATGGAAAATGAGGAAAAATGCTTAAATGTCCTGGAAAATATTTAATATAATAAAACTGTTTGATTGTGTCGCTGACAAGGTTTTTGTACAAGTATTGATACTGTGCAATTTTTTTCCATTCCAACTATTCCAACTGCTGTAGTGTTAACTACAAAAACATTTGTATTGTCTAAAGTTTGAGTAAACTTTAGACAATGACTACGGTTAGACCGCAGATTTTTTTGGAAAATGAATTCACACCCTGAGGTGATAGCGTGGTGATGTGGCCTTTACACCACAGTATGTAAATTCATTTTCAATAATTCAATGATCGGAGTCGTCTTATACGGGCCCTATGATTTCCGCGATGCGGAAAACATGGATAGATTCACTGAATCCAGCCATAAAAATTACAATAGCAATAAAATGCGGAATGTCACAGAATTGGACTTTTTTTGGGGGGGACGTAAATTAATGTTTCAATGCACAAATATTCAAATTAATCTCGATATGTGCAAATGTGATTATTAAGCCTCAAAAGGCTGCAATTTAATTAAAAAATATTTAAAATTGACGTGCTGCGTGCTTCTCATACGCTAAAAACACCTCATCATGAGTTGTGTGTGTGTGTGTGTGTGTGTGTGGGTGTGGTAGATGACAGTGAGCAGAGCGCTCTGAAATGTGCAGCCCATACAGGCTATATATTTATTTTAATGGAGTTTAATAATCACACTGGGACAAGTAGCAAACTGCTTATCCGGAGGCGAGAAACTGGCATCAAAAACACACAGAAACATCCAAATAAAAGCTCAATTTAAATGGACGCTTGGAAAAAGATCATGTTTAATGATCAATTAAATAAGAATGTACTGGGAACACTTTACAATAAGGTTCCATTAGTTAACATGAATTAACAATGAACAATGCTTTTATTAATCCTAGTTAATGGTCGTTTCAACTTTTTTTTTTTTTTTTTACATCAGAAGTTGTACTTGATAACATTAGCTAATGCACTATGAACTAACATGAACTAATAATGAACAATTGTGTTTTTATTAACTAACATTAACAAAGACTAATTAATGCTGTAATATATAGTTAATTGTTTGTTCATGATACCCAGTGCATTAACTAATGTTAATGAATGGAACCTTATTGTAAAGTGTTGGTAATGTTTTAAAGCAATATCTCAATATCTGTGATGTTCTGTTGTGCAGCACTTCATTTGAAAAAAATATCTCCAGTGTTGTTTCGGATTGTGCTGTGAGGATTTTGTAGAAAAGCACTTCATTTTATAAAGATAATGCAGTGTGTTGAAAATTTATAATTAAAACAATTAAGTTTTCAGTTGATTTTAAAGTTTTAACAAATTCATTTGATTAGACACCATTTATTTTATGAAATTTAATTAAACTGTTAAATACATAATTTTGAAAAAAATAAATAAAAAAATAACCCCCCAATTACCCCATTTTTAATGATCTCTCGTGTGTTTTGCTTAAATATTACAACCTTGTGGCATGTAAAATGTCTTGGAAATGTCCTGGAAAATTGTGCCTTGAAAAGAGTAGGAACCATGGTTTCAAAAGTGAAACCGGCCGAGTGAGACCCAGCGTGTGCGCGATAGAGACTGAAGGACGTGGCCGTTCAGCAAGCTGCAGTCAGGTTAACTAGAGACTGAACGGCAGCCAGAGAAAATAATAGTTTTGAGCTTCAGCATTCAAAATGTTTTATTTCTGTATGTATAGTGTCTAAAAATGTATTGGCAATATACACTTAAGTTTCTCTTGCCAATAAAGTTTGAAATGGATTGAATCTGCCCATTTGATCCTATTATTAAAAAAAGTCCACTGGAAAATGCCTGAAGATTTTTGCCCAAATTGTAATTACAACATGTCCACTGATTTTTTGCCATGTATACATATACTTGTATAAAAGATTAATACATGTAAAAATGTGACTAACTCTTATCTGCGAAAAAAAAATAAAATAATTTTTTTACATGTACATATTAAAATAATAATAATAAAAAATGATGACACCAATTTCTTGCAAGTTATTTGAGACCAAGTATAAAGTAAATATATTTGGGATTTTATTTATTTTATTTTAAATGTTTGTTGTAATGTATCATGTACCATAATTTAGTGGCGATTGATCACTTGATGAATTAGTTAAAATTAATCAGTTCACAGCCCATATCAATAGGCTGAAGAAAACAAAAATTGTAACCATATTACCCCGCCCTAATTGGTAGACATGGTAGGGACAGGGAATCAAGGGTTGGGAGAGAGGGGACTGGTCTAGACTCGAACCCTAAACCGGGACTCCCAAGAGCATGACGGCTCAATATGTTAGACACTCGCACTGACAAAGGCCACTGCTCAGACGAGAACTTCACCCTTAAATCAGTATAGTTGCTGTCCTTTGTTCCTGTTATTTATTTTTTTAATCTTTCCGTTGCTGGTACATTTGTGTAGGTTGCATGGCCAGAGCTGATTGCCATTAGGAAAGCATGCATCAGTCTAGAGGAGGACTACAGACCGGGAATCACCTACATCGTAGTGCAGAAACGTCACCACACCCGACTCTTTTGCTCTGACAAAGCCGAGAGGGTGAGTTACCAGGAGGGATTAAAGACCACACAACGATGGTTTACTCACCCCCATGTTGTTCATTTACTCAACCCAATGTTGTTCCAACCATTTAAGACTTTCTTTATCCTATAGCACACAGAAGTAGATGTTGGGCAGAAGTAATTGCATCTTTTTTCTATACAATGAAATTAATGTGTTTCATGGAGGAAAGTAAGTCATACAAGTTGGGAACAACATGAGTGAATAAATTGATGATAGTTTTTTGTTGCTGATGTGGCTCTGAATAAGTGGTTGTTTTGTGAAGCTTAAACATTTAAGTGTTCTCAACGACAAAGTATGACTTTCTCACAAGCAACCTGGACAGATTCACTGCTGGTTTTAAAATTATTAGGTAATGTCTTGTGTCTTGGTAGGTCGGTAAGAGTGGCAATGTCCCAGCTGGCACTACGGTGGACAGCACGATCACACACCCATCAGAGTTTGACTTCTACCTGTGCAGCCACGCTGGGATCCAGGCGAGTCAAACGTCTGTGTTATTCACTTATTTACCTGTTCATCTACTTGTCTGTTCATGTCAATCTTTATGCTTTCTTGCTTCCTGTAGGGCACTAGTCGTCCCTCGCACTATCACGTCTTGTGGGATGACAACTGTTTCACTGCGGATGAACTGCAGCTGTTGACCTACCAGCTGTGCCATACCTATGTGCGCTGCACCCGCTCTGTCTCCATCCCTGCGCCAGCCTACTATGCCCGGCTCGTGGCATTCCGTGCCCGCTACCACTTAGTGGACAAAGACCATGACAGGTAAGAAATCTATATCAGCGTTAACATATGAAATTCTTGTGGATTAAAGGTATAGTGCAGCCAGAAATTCTGTCATCCTTGAGACACTCGGGTTGTTCCAAACCCATAAGCTGTTTTTTTTTTTGTTTTTTTTTCAGTGGAACATAAAATGATAGGACTGGGTAAAAATATCAATGTTCAAATGCATCAAGATCTTCATTTGAACTCTATATTCAATATCGATATTGATTCTTAAATCCCAAGATCGGGAGCGCAAGATTTTGCACTATGCGACTAAAATGTCTGTGATTAGCCTCTGACTGGTAAATTTTCCAGTTTCACTCACCAGTGATTTGTGTAGCATAGTGGTGAAGAAATTCAGCACAGAGCTTAGAGTAAAAGTTTGGTTCGACACGTTCCATGTGTGTTCAAAGACGAGATCCATGCTACACATTTGTCAATGAATAATGTCTCTTTTAATAGCCTTTCTGTTTTCTACAGTCAGTTGTTGATCAAAAACTACAAAAAATAAATTTTTAATTCTAATCACGCAGCACGGAAGGGGTAAAGCCATTCGAGTCCTCTCTCATTAACATGCACTTATTTACAGACCAACTGGTTTTCATAAAGAGACAGTACCGGTTTTTAGCATGTGTTGAACAAATCAGTGTAAATACTTGTAAATGGTACAAATTATGCGTGTAAACAATAAACATGTAACAAATTATATTCAAAATAATATCTTTATTTATTTATTTTAAAAAGCTAAAATGTGACATATGATGAAAAACTAATAAAATGTAATTAGTGCAATTAATATTTTTGTAATGTACCTAGATGGAAGGTCCACAGTATTAGTGTTACCAAAATTTCAGTAGTTGATACTGATACCTGTGAAATTTCACTGTTCTCGATACCACAGCAAAAATATGCTAATATGATAATGTGCTATTGAACACATCAGTTCAGTTATTTTTAATAATTTAATTATTTTATCAACATGATTCATTTAATTTAATCATCAAAATAATGTCTAATCAATTAATTTTTTTACTTTTAATAAGTGAAAATATATCAAAATGTCATTGCATTTTTTTTTTGCCAGACTTTTTTCAACAGATGTCTTGCTTGTGATAAATTGATTAATTATTGTTATTATTATTATTACAGAGAATATTACACTTTACTGTACAGTTGGAATATATTTTTATTCAATTTCTTCAATTTCAAGCATCTAGCTTTTATTTTGAATCGTGCTTTTATTATGATGACGTGTTTTTTGCTGGAAGCTTCACTTTTCCGGGTAAACAGTTTGCAACATGGCCCAGTGTGATCATTGAAGACATTCAAGTCATGTCTGAAATCTCATCTTTATACACTGTCTTTTGAGTCTGACAAATGAAATGTAGGACACAGTTTTGGAGTGTTTGTATTTTAGACTACTGGTGTTTGTGTATGTGGTCATTTCGAAATTTTATGTTTTACATTTTATTACTGTGAAGCACTTTGGTCAACTCTATTTATATAGTATTTAAAACAACAGAGTTGAGTTGAGATTAAAGAGCAAATGCTGTGATTTTAATTATATAAATATTTAGTTTACATGTGCTGCGTGGTTCACAGTGGATTAGTGCTCTGCTCTGTCATCTCAAACAACATGAGTGATTCTGAATGTCTGTGTAGTTTCAAGAGTATGAGCGGTCGGATTTATACATTCATTTAAAGAATGCAGCTCATCCACGCTAAGATTGCAGCCTTCAGCGGTTTAATAAATCACACTAGGACATGTCATTTGGATTAATTGTCCATTTCAGTGTAAAAGGAGTAACAGAGCAGGCATTCAAAATAAGCCTGTGAGCATTTTAAAGCTGTCGTGTGTCAGTCATATTGAGTGCTGGTACCGTACAGAGACAGTACTCTGTACTACCGGTACTGCAGAAACGCTGGTATCATTGCATCATTTTATTTTTATTTTAGACTTTATACCGAAGTACCGGTACTTTTGACAACACTACCCACTATAATGAACAGCATTATCTGGGAGAGAATTTCTTTCATATGTAAGCAACATGGACATTTATTACTGAAATATACCCATTTAAATCGATATCTAATCGCAGTCTGAATTAAAAATCAAGAGCTTGTGAAACAGAAATCTGTATCAGTACCCAGCCCTACAAAACTAGAAATATTTTAAGAATATGTATGCAGCTCTGCCAGACAACGTATTCAGTTACTACATGCAGTAACCACTGTTGTTTCAATGTCAATGTCACACCTTTGCTTTGTGTGATGATCCAACCAAAAATGTCGTTATTCACTGACAATCTTCCTCCGCCAAAGCCACTTTTGTAATTTGAAGATTTTTATTGAATAACGACTTGTAATTTTGGTCTGTTCCTCATGCAAAGCTATTGGATGACTTCAGAAAAATATTGTTCCAAGTCGTATGGACCACTTTTTTGATGCTTTCATTTTTGTTTTTGTCATTTTGAAGCTTGACAGACCCAGTCCCTATTCATTTTCATTATGTGGGCAAGTAAATTATGACAATTTCCATTTTTGGTTGAATGATCCCGTTAATTCTTCAGTTAAGTAATGGATGCTTTTTTGTTTCCATTTGTCATTTTCTCTCTGCAGTGCTGAGGGCAGTCACGTATCAGGACAGAGTAACGGTCGGGACCCTCAGGCTCTGGCTAAGGCGGTCCAGATTCACTATGACACCCAGCACACCATGTACTTTGCCTGATGTCCACCAGCAGGAGACGCAATTCTACACTCCCTTTTCAATCTGTCTCTCGCTCTTTCTCTTCCTTTATATCTCTCTCGCGTCTTCATCTGCAGCAAAGCAGTTCTAAAGCCAGGGGCCCATCTGTCAGTCCAGCTGAAATTGTGGTTGGCCCCGAAGAACCAACTTCTACCAGCAGTCCTGCACTGAGAGGCCTCCGACCTCCAATGCACAGAAAAAATATCCAATTGAGCCATTTTTAACTTTTTATTTGTTTGATTTTGAATGTCTTTTTAATTTGTAATATACACTGAGTGTGAGCAAACCTGCGCCATTGGTCAGGGCAGCTCTGGCTCTCTCAGCTAAGCTGGACTCTGTCTACTTTTACCTCAAGCCGCCATTGGCTCAATCTTGTCATGTCTTTTAAGGGAGGGGTGGGTCTTGCATGTAAAGGGGTGGGGGGGTGTTGGATGGATTGACTTTCATGGATTCGTTTTTTCTCCTTTTTATGAACGTATTAGGACTCTCTCCTCTCAGTCTTTTACAAACGAGGTGACTTGGGCATACATGCCTATTACCTGCTCCCATTTTGTGTGTGTGTGTGTAGTGCTTGTTGGGTGAATGGAGGATTGTATGTGTATGCATGTCATGTCTCATGGCAGGCCACTGAATTGCGAAGGGAAATCTAGGAGCAAACTGCTGTAAATGCCTTTTTTTTTTTTTTTTTTTTTTTTTTTTTTTATATATATATATATTAACATACATAGATCTATAAAAAGTATATAAATATATACAACTTTTTAAGCATATTCCATTTGACAGTTTTACAGGCTTTCATAAGCTGGTGGTTTTGTGTAGCAGTAGCATTTCCCATAGTCTCCTCTGCGTGACTGTTGGGAGTGTTGGACCTTGGTTAACAAGGCTTGGTACAGGTGCCATTCTGCCTGTGGCTTTCCTTGAAACACGTACAGCTTGTTTGGATGGTTATTTTACAGGGTTGAAAGGTATGGCCATTGCACAGTTATGGGCGTAGCGCTAGCGTTGTTCTGGCGGCACTGTCTGAAAGGCTAGGCTTGCAACATACAGCACTCTCCCTTTTATGCATTTATACATAAGATTCAAATCAGATTTGTAAGAGTTTAATATAAAGTTTTTTTGTTTGTTTTTTGTGGTAAACTTAAACAGTTTTTTAGAGTAGATAATCGTCGTTCTTGTCGTTAATATTGATATCGATCAGTTGTCTGCAAATCGGTTGCGTAACTAATTGAACCAGGAGTCAGTGGTTGTAAACTGAGAATCTGTTTTTTTTTGTGTGTGTGTTTTTTTTTTTTTGAATACAGCTTAATTTCTTGTAGCGCTGTGGAAATGAGGACCTAAATGCTTTGGTTTGTCCTCGTACAAGTTAGAATTTATCAAAGTTTGAGTTTTAGCTTATTTCTATACCAAGTTAAATGCGCATCGGCTGGCAGCAAAAGTAAAAGTGACAAATCAGAATTTTTGGGTGGGAATACTAGCAATGTTTTTACACTTAAAAGTGTTTATTACTTCTGCGTGTATATGAACTTGAATCTTTAATATAAATCTGAATTATCTTTTTTTCTCTTAACATATACAAAATAGGACAACATACATTTAAGACACAAGCATAAGCACTGCCTTTGGACTGAACAGCACCTTGCTAAGCATGGTCAGATGATACTAGGTCTCGCTCCAAGATGGTGTGGTTCGAAGGGTCTCCAGCATGCACGCCTCGTCAGGGGGACCGCTCTGCAAAAACCATTTTGTATTAAACCATCCGTTAAGCAGCAGGTTTGCTATGAATGAGTTTGAGCACCAGCCTGTCGGTGGCGTGGACGCTGGGCCAATGAAAGAAATGGGCAAGGGCATCACATGCAATAAGCTGACTTTTAGCATTGGATGTGTCGAATGCTGAATAGGTTACTTTGATATCATGGCTTCCAGATAATACAGCGTTTGACTGTAGTATGTGTCCTTTTTAGGCAATTCACTAAATTGTTACATGGCATTAATTCCATGATATCATTGCAAAGCAATATAACCCGAAATTTAGAACAATTTTAAAGCTGTAATATTTTTGTCAGTGTGGCTGTTGGTTGGATTCCTATTGCCGTTTGTGTTTATGTAATTATTTTGCTTGTATCAATCAGTGGGAATGTGCATATGGTGGACTAGCTCTTTAGACTCTGTGGACAATTTCAAATTTAGACTGCTCGCCTGCATGCTAGAGTATTGCTCTAATCTCTTATAAAATATTTATTATGACACAGAGAACTTTTTTTGTTTTCTATTCGTACTTCAGTACAGTGAGACTGTTTTGAGTAGCGATGTTGTCCAGTCTCTTTTACAAGATTTTAAAATTCCTCCACAAATGTCAGTAACTCATTGAGGGCCAGATGTGGGTGTCGAAGGGATGAGGGGCACCGGTCTTTAGGAGCTCCACCCCAAACGAGGTACTTTCTTCAATCACAGGGCTGCTAAGACTGTCCTCCTCACCCCTTCCTTTCTTCACCCTCTGTCATGTTCCCTCTCTGCTCTCGGGCTCTCAATTGCTGTGGTGCCGCCCTGGTGGCACCTCCACACGTGCACTTCCTCTGCATGTGGTGGGCCCTGAGGGTTCACTGCACAAGGATTACCTCTTTAACTTTTTTTTTTTTTTTTTTTTTTTTTAAACCCATTCTCTCTACCCCAATTAAAAGAGAGCATGAGTTGTTGTTGTTGTTTTTTATTCCTATTTGATAAATATGGCTTTGTTATTTGAAAAATGTGTATTGTCATTTCATTTTTTGTTTCTCTTACTGGTGTGTAGCTTTTTTTTTTTTGTGCTGTTCTATTCTCGTGTTCTGAGCTGTGTGATTTGTCCAATAGCAATAGTGGGCACTCTCTCTTTGACCTGCTGGGGAATTGCTCAGGACTCCTGTAGCCTCTCCTATTTGAGTGTCCCGTCAGTTGCTTTATTGCTTAGTGACATTTAAAAAAAAATTTAAATCTCCCCTTTTTTTAGCCTGCAGGGAATATTTGTGTTATTGTGCAAAGTAATAAATTGGTATTTTATGCCCATAACACACACCTCTGTGTCATGTCATTCATTGCTGTTCTAGTCTAGTGATTATAATTCTAGAATTGGCATACTTTTCTTCCCCAGCATTATTAATAAACTGATTTTGAGTGAGTTGAATTGTTTTACAAAAGATTCCATATATATATATATATATATATATATATATATATATATATATATATATATATATATATATATATATATATAAATGTGATGGTGGCCAAAAGTTTGGAATAATGTACAGATTTTGCTGTTTCAGAAGGAAATTGGTACTTTAATTCACCAAAGTGCATTCAACTGATCACAAAGTATAGTCAGGACATTACTGATGTAAAAAACAGCACCATCACTATTTGAAAAAAGTCATTTTTGATAAAAATCTAGACAGGCCCCCATTTCCAGCAGTCATCACTCCAACACCTTATCCTTGAGTAATCATGCTAAATTGCTAATTTGGTACTAGAAAATCACTTGTCATTATATCAAATACAGTTGAAAGCTATTTGGTTCGTTTAAGTTTAACAAGCCTAGTTTCCATCCACATTTCGCGCTATTTTGTTATCGACAAAGTGAAAATAAGTTTAAAAAAAAAATTGCGAATTTTGCCGTCTTCTGCCTGTTTCCATTCAAATGGCCTTTTATCGATAAAAATGGTGTGTGTGATGACGTCAAGCCTAAAAAACAACAACAACAACAAAAACAAACAAAAAAAAAAACACTTTGTCGCATAGGTTTTGGTTTATCGCAAAACAATCTGTCCTTAAGCCGTTTCCATACAGAAATGTTTGATTATCGCTAATTAGAATCCCAGATGTCCCTATTTTTTTATCTCTTAAGTTTTGGTAAAATGGGGAAAGTACTGAGAAAATTCATTGAAATTAGCCAGCTTACTGTCATTTTAATTTCACAAATAAATGCAATCAGAAGAGGAGGAATTGCAATCAAAAGGGAGCAGTTGCCCTTCTGATGGGACTGTAATATTGGTGCTGATGTTGCACCTATCGCAGGTTGCCACCGGTTCCGACCCAAAAGCAAATCGTCATGGCCCTGTTCAAGCTGGCAACCTGCACCAAGTAGTGGGGAAAACATTCGGTCTTAGTATAAGGACCATCCATCAACGTGTATATGCTGTGTGCACAGCTATTAAAGAAAAACTGATGCGGTGTAATATCAGGGTTTACATGATACATTCCTGATATTCAAAAGGCTATTTTGAACAGTCATCTTATCTAAAGCATTGCCATCACAACTGCATTATGTACCGCATATTTGTCCAGCAACTTTTAACGACCAACTGAACTTGATAGTCATCTAAAATTAATTTAGTGTCATAATGCAATTTATATTTTCTGAAGAAGCTCAGCAAATGCGATCCGAGGTAAAGATGGTTAGATTTAAAAAAATGTAAAGTTTTAAAATGTTCAAAAGATCGTTTTCTGAAAGTGAACTCATTGGACAAATAGTTCTGATAGTTTATAGTCTTGAAGTGTAGAAAATGTCATTCAGCCGACTTTATTAGTCTACAGAACAGCGTACGGCTAATTTAAGTTTGTGTAAAGAAAAAGCATACATAGGTCTAAAAATATATTTTATTTTTCATTTGGTAATTTATTTTTTTCATTTAATGCGTTTTTCGTTTGGTTATTTAATTTAATACAGGGAATTTTGCCAGCATTTTTTCAAAAGCTAAACAATAATTTGATAGAATTGGACTATATGTCCAATGAAAATATATGTTCCATAAAAGCACACTGAAGCTTTTCTCCTAGTATTGTGTATTTACTTTTAATTTAAAACATCTT
The DNA here is from genome assembly GCF_019703515.2 of Myxocyprinus asiaticus. Taxonomy (NCBI): domain Eukaryota; kingdom Metazoa; phylum Chordata; class Actinopteri; order Cypriniformes; family Catostomidae; genus Myxocyprinus; species Myxocyprinus asiaticus. The sequence goes on along the minus strand of NC_059373.1, from coordinate 14,769,183 downwards.
TGTGCACAGAAATTGTTTTTTTGTATTGTGGGCTAATTCCGTGACTGCCGTCCATTATTTTGAATGGTGTGGAAAAGCAACTTCAATAAATAAACGGATGTTACCACTATTAAATTAATCACAAACAGTGGCCATTCATTTGTTCTCCGTGCACTTGTCCATGTGCATGATACGAGATATTTGTGTTGGCAAATTGTGTTGTCATGTTTGCAGCATCAGATCTATATGCCGTTAAAATCAATCCATAACCACGTACAATAAATTGGCTTTCAAGGATGTATACCATGTCGTCATGATTAACACAGGCTAACGATTGGTGTAAACTCTGTCATGTGACAAACATTTTTGCCTTAATACCAATTTTCGACAAAAAGTGTTTCCAAACCAGTTTTTCGCGACATTTGATGTATGGACATAGAGTTTATGTGTTAGAGTTAAACGGAAAAATATTATGTCGACACTTGTGAACTTTTAGCGAAAATTTGCGTTTCCATCAGCTTTATTTTGATGTGCTAAAAAATTTTTCGCCCAAAATCCTTGGATGGAAACGTAGTTACTATGTTTATTTTTGAGTTGCCACAGTATGCAATAGACTGGCATATCTTAAGGTCAATATTGAAACTCGTCAGTCAATCATTGTTTTGAGGAATGAAGGCTATACAATGCTTGAAATTGCCCCCAAAATAACCCAGAAGATTTCATACAAAGGTGTACACTCCAGTCTTCAAAGACAAAGGACAACTGGCTCTAATAAGGAAAGAAAGAGATGTGGAAGGCCAGATGTACAACTAAACAAGAGGATAAGTACATCAGAGTCTCTAGTTTGAGAAATAGACGCCTCACATGTCCTCAGCTGACAGCTTCATTGAACTCTACCCGCTCAATACCAGTTTCATGTACAATTAAAGTACCAATTTCTTTCCATAAGAGCAAAATCTGTACATCATTACAAACTTTTGGCCATCTGCGCATGCGCGCACGTGTGTGTAGGCCTATATGTACATACATACATACAGTTGTGCTCAGAAGTTTGCATACCCTGGCAGAAATTGTGAAATTTTGGCATTGACTTTGAAAATATGACTGATCATGCAAAAAAAAAAAAAAAAAAAGTGTCTTTTATTTAAGGACAGTGATCATATGAAGCCATTTATTATCACATAGTTGTTTGGCTCCTTTTTAAATCGTAATGTTAACAGAAATCACCCATATGGCCCTGATCAAAAGTTTACATACCCTTGCATGTTTGGCCTTGTTACAGACATACAAGGTGACACACACAGGTTTGAATGGCAATTAAAGGTTAATTTCCCACACCTGTGGCTTTTTAAATTGCAATTAGTGTCTGGGTATAAATAGTCAATGAGTTTGTTAGCTCTCACGTGGATGCACTGAGCAGGCTAGATACTAAGCCATGGGGAGCAGAAAAGAACTGTCAAAAGACCTGCGTAACAAGGTAATGGAACTTTATAAAGATGGAAAAGGATATAAAAAGATATCCAAAGCCTTGAAAATGCCAGTCAGTACAGTTCAATCACTTATTAAGAAGTGGAAAATTCAGGGATCTCTTGATACCAAGGTGAGGTAGACCAAGAAAGATTTCAGCCACAACTGCCAGAAGAATTGTTCAGGATACAAAGAAAAACCCATAGGTAATCTCAGGAGAAATACAGGCTGCTCTGGAAAAAGACGGTGTGGTTGTTTCTAGTATCTAGCCTGCTCAGTGCATCCACGTGAGAGCTAACAAACTCATTGGCTATTTATACACAGACACTAATTGCAATTTAAAAAGCCACAGGTGTGGGAAATTAACCTTTAATTGCCATTTAAACCTGTGTGTGTCACCTTGTGTGTCTGTAACAAGGCCAAACATTCAAGGGTATGTAAACTTTTAATCAGGGCCATTTGGGTGATTTCTGTTATCATTATGATTTAAAAAGGAGCCAAACAACGATGTGATAATAAATGGCTTCATATGATCACTATACTTAAAGACAGTTTTTTTTTTTTTTGCATGATCAGTCATATTTTCAAAATCAATGCCAAAATTTCACAATTTCAGCCAGGGTAGGAGCACAACTGTGTGTGTGTGTGTGTGTGTGTGTGTGTGTATATATATTTATTGCAAAGAGGCTTTGGTTACATCATAGCTATGAATCATGATTTGCAACTTGCTAGTTGGTTTCAGGTAGTATTGGGTTAATTTTGTCAACATTTAGGAGTAAACTGGCCAGTGCCTGAAATGAACTCTTAAGGGGCAATATTTGACCCCTGGATTTGAGTTTCAAGGGCATTTTTGTTTTAGCTTTTATGAGGGCATTTCATCTGTTTATTTCAATTAGTTCAATGTAATTGATTCATTAATAAATATTTTCAAGACTGAGAATGTATTATCTCTTACCTATACATATTTTATCCCATAACATGGACCATAATAGAATACTGTCAGATGTTTAAAAAAATAATAATCATTGCGATATTTTTACCTCCACAATTTTAGTTTCATGGTCATTTTTGGTGGCATTTTTGCCCTGAGCCCTCCTACATTTCTGACCCTGACTCTTGCATAAAAATGGATTCAAAGAGCCTCCAATTTTTATTTCATGGGATCTCTAAAGCCACTAGATGGCAACACATGCAAAGTGCAACAAGGTAAAACCTAAATTTTCAGAGGCAGCACCAGCCAGATTTAAATTTGTTTTATGATTTTCCTTTTCCAACAATCAAGATCAACTATTGAGCAAATGAAGATAATCTGTCCATTTTATGCTTAGACCTCATTAAGAAATGGAAACTAAAACAAAATTTTCTTTTGATGTCCCAAAAATTCAGTTTAATGTATTGAATGTGCTCTAAAAAATGTCTGCCTTTGCATTCTTTTTCATTTTATAGCACTTGCTCATTTAAATATGAAAGGACCATATGTATGTATGTACTGTATATACACACATATAGAGAATATCTGTTGATGATAAAAATTACTTGTTAATTTACAGTTCTCACTCTCTCTTTTCTGCATTACACAACTGTCTTATTTAAATGCTGTATCCTTTTGTTATTGTAAAAAGCACACTTGAGTTTCTCTGTACTATTGGCCATCACACTTCTGTCTGCTCTCCCTCTTTTATGTACCCCTTCTGTTGCTTCCACCCCTCCCCTCTTGTTTCCAGTGTCCTGTCTTGTTGTCATGACCACGGTTGCCAAGGACAGTCAGCCACAAGAGAAAGGAAACTTAAACCAGAGATCTTGTAGCCATAATATTTAATTCATCAACATAGACACTCATGTCTGCACATTATGGAGCGGGACAAAACAATCGAAGAGAGCAAAATGGCAAAACAACTGTATTTCAAATAAAGCCACCCATCTTTTCTACAAATTATACTCTTTATCAATAATTACATTTTAATATACTTTTTATGCCTCTTTTTCTGTCATAAATGTAGTAAGGCAGACCAAAAGAACTTAACACTATCTATTTACTGTATCTTTAACCACTTTGTAAAGTGACCGTGCATTGCCGTTAACAGATTATTTGTACCCTTGTAAATTATCCCTTTACAACTTGAGTGCTGTTTAAATTCACATTTATTCCACTTTTACTGAGACCAAAAATAAAACAAATTGATTGGCACACTGATGCAGTTTTTACTGAATTTATTGTTGCAAAAACATTTCTGTTAGTCATCCCAGCCATCCTTATTTGTGAAACACTCTCACAAGCCCTCTCTTTTAAAGCAATTTCTCTTTCAAGAATGTCTCACAAAAGAAAAGTGAAAATTTTTCCCCCGTAGCATCCCTTTAAAAGTGGATGATGTTTAAAAACAGGATGTTTTTAAGCCCCATTGTTGAAGGCCCATTGATTGTCTTGTGTTAATTGATCCTTCAACAGACACCACTTTCGCCCTCCCTTCTCCTGTCTCGCTCTGTCTCCCTCTATACACTGCCATTCACTGCTTCCCTTTCAGGATGAGAGTCGCTTTGGTCGGCACCGTTTCTAAAGATGGACAAGATTGGTACACTTGAAACACCTCTAAGTGTTATCAGGTTGCCCAATAGGCGATCATCGCTCTGACAGCAGACAACCAACCCGTGAAGGTTTTGTTGCAGGGAGGGGAAATTACATTGCTTTTGTCTTTGCCCAAGTGGCCTGAAGCACAGCACTCTTTTAGGGTTTCGGCTGCTCTTGATATTACCCTCCAGCAGATAAAAGCATCTTCAACAACACAGAGAATCTGAAAGAGGACCACGTCTTCACACTTATGAGTTCCAACCTTTCAGAAAATATTAAGTGCGGTCAAATCTGAAGAACATTTTTAACAATGGGATTTTCATTCAAGCAAAACTGCAAGATAATTATGAAGGCCTGAGATTTGTTTGCTTTATTCAGACAATTCGTCTGTTGTCCATTGCTCCAATTGGGGTTCTGTTTGACATTTCTTTGGTCCTTGGAGGTAATCCATCTTTGACAGTCATTGCATCCATGTGAGAGTATCAAATTTAAATTGCGTGATCTGTTTGCGTAAGGCAACACCAAACTGGGCAGCAAAAGAGACACGTGTCCCAACAATAAGAGTAGATCTTTCTTTACCGAGAAGAGTACAGGGGTGTGTGAGAGACCAACTTCTGCCCTCTGGATGTAGCCTGTGATGGTGGTACTTCAGAAGTTCAGTCAAACCCATGATGTGGATGAGCTGAGACAAGTGGCAGCACTGCTCTGGGTCTTGAATTATTCATGAACTCAAAGTAAGACCAGGTGAAAGTGAGCACGACTGCCAGAGAGACAAAAGGGGACAGTGAGGAGCGTGAACAAAACTTTGCCTTGAGGAATTGAAACAAAATCTTGACAGGTTTGACAAGGAAGTTTCTAGAACAAAGGTTTCAGAGGAGACCAAGACCACGAGTTTTTGGTCTGTGGGCACGGAAAGGGGGAGACAATTATCTATAACTGGACCATCTGCAATCGGAAAAGTGTCTTCGAGGTTGTGGCCCGAGGAGGCGTGGTACTCAGAGGGTGGTGAAATGGTGAACACTGGCATGCAGTTGATCAGCTTCACCTGTGCTGTGACGGGCTGGGTGATGGCTATAGCAGTGACTGCGCTGCCCCAATGGAAGGTCACGGCCTTCATTGGGAGCAATATCCTCACCTCTGAGATTGTTTGGCAGGGGATCTGGATGAATTGCATCTATCAGACCACCGGCCACATGCAATGTAAAACCTACGACTCCATGCTGGCTCTGCCGCCTGATATCCAGGCGGCACGGGCACTGATGTGCATTGCCATCTTCTTGGGCTGGTTGTCCTGTACCGTCTCTTGCTGTGGCATGAAGTGCACCACCTGCGCCGGGGACGATCGCCATGCCAAGGCTGGCATAGCGCTGTCCGGTGGGGTGCTCTTCATTCTGACGGGCCTGTGCGTCCTAGTACCAGTTTCCTGGACAGCAAACACTGTGGTGCAGGACTTCTATAACCCCAGTGTTCCCATACAGCACAAGCGGGAGCTGGGTCAGGCCATTTACCTGGGATGGGCAGCAGCGGTGATCCTTATAATCAGCGGGGCAGTGCTTAGCAGTACCTGCCCACACATGGAGAGAGGAGGTTACAGAAGGGGGTATATAGGCCGTAGTTTTGCCAGCTTGAGGCCTTCTGCACCTGATCTTCCCAAGCCAATCACCAACAGTCTGCCTCTAAAGGAGTATGTGTGATAAGAAGAAATAAAAGGAGATGTTAATGATGAAACCTTGGGCCAATAGGGAGACATCTGCAAGAAACTGGAAGGAAATTAACTGTGCACTCAGAATTTTTTGTATATGTTTCGATTTTTTTCCACTTGTAGATTTTCTGTTTGGACTGGTGGTTTGCACACATGTTGATCCATACCATTACTCTTTGTCTATGCTGTTGACTCGGACTCCTTTATTATGTTGAGTCTTAAATATGTATATTGTTTTTGTTGTTATAATGTTTGGTTTGCTTATTTTGCTTTGATGTACTTTTATTTTTAGATATGGAAAAGTGACCTGAGCACTGGAAAAGCACTATATTAAAGGGATAGTTAAACCAAAAAATGTCATTATTTTCTACTGAGGAAGACAAAGGGAGATGTTAGGCAGAATGCTAGTCTCAGTCACCATTTACTTTCATTTAACCTTTTTACATACAATGGAAGTGAATGGTGACTGAGGCTAATAATGTGCCTAACATTTTTTGTTTTTTTTTGTTCCACAGAACAGTTATTCAGGTTTGGAACAAAAAGATGATGAGTAAAAGATGACTTAATTTTTATAATTGGGTGAACTATCCCATCTTTTATTTATTCAATTGTTTATTAATTAATTTAGTCGAATAACTGACTGGTCATGTGATCTCAACGTAGGGGCCCTCATGAGGGGGTGACCTGCCACAGGCCACTACAGGGTTTTCATCTCATATGAGTGTAGAATGTTTTTAACATATTTGTTACAATTATTTTTCATTTCATTAGGGGTCAAAATTGTAATGTGGAAATAAACGACTGAGTGCACCTTTAATTAAAGACGTATCAAGAAAGTGAGCATATTGTTTAATATTCTATAGTTCTATAGTAGTATTGTTGTGGGTCCAGAGTTTCAGAAACATTTTTTTTTTTCATTCTTTGTTTGTCAGTCCCTCTGTCTGTTATGCTTTCATAGGAAGTGTTAATTCAATTACACTGTGCTATTTTTGAGTACCTCATTTAGATGAGTTTTTACCACAAGTCAATTTTGAGTTTTGTCTAAGTCTATTAGCACTGACTGTGGGTTTAGAGTTATTTTATGCTTACAATGACATCTGTGTTTAGTTGACATGTCACAGTGATTGTGTTAAGTTTGATTGTTGTGAAAAATGCATGTTCTTTGTATTTATTTATTTAAAAACAGAGCTCTGAACATTTATTAAAACAAATCTGTGAGCTTTGGTGAAAAATAAAGTGTGATCATGGGACTATTCAGTAACAACAGTGAAATAATAATTCAAGGTAAAAAATTAAAAGCATACATACATTAAATAACTTTCATTAATAACATTTATTAAAACAGAACACGAGTCAATAAACAAAACAGATTGTCTATAAGTAATTTACAGAGCCGCTCTCTTATAGTGACACTGATTTCAATTTCAAGTTTTATTGGTCACATACATAACCATACACAGTACGACATGTAGTGAAATTCTTGGAAGACTTTTCTCCCCACAGTTTTACAGTTTACGATAAAATTATATATAAGGAATAGAAATAGAAGTAAAAAAACACAATTAAAAAACAAAATACAATAAAATAGGAGAAAGAAGAAATATACTGTATGTACAAAGTATGAAATAGTGCATAATGACAGATGTAGAGGTGGTAGCAGCAACAGTTTGACTGGCAATATGTACATGTGCAAGGTAAAGTACAATTGTGCAGTATGTTGACCTGCAACAGGCTAATGTTATAGAGGTGTGTTGTTGATGTATAATAATGATATATAATAATATGATAATGTAGAGTGTATATTGCTTCAAGTGTGTGGTGTTGAATAGTGAACCTAGTCCTGGTGTTGTCCTTGGTTCAGGACATGGATGTCCTGTGGAAAGAAGCTCCATCTCTTTCTCTCTGTTTTAGCCATCAGGGAGTGGAAGCGTTTCCCTGACCGCAACAAAGAGAAGAGTCCATTATTAGGATGGCTGAGGTCTTTCATGATCTTCCTGGCTTTGGTCCAGCATCGTTTGTTGTAGATGGACTGCAGGTCAGGGAGTTTGATGTGGGTGATGCGCTCAGCTGATCGCACCACTCTTTGTAGAGCCAGTCTATCTTGTTTTGTAAAGTTTCCAAACCAGACTGTGATGTTTCCTGTCAGGATGCTCTCAATGGTGCAGGTGTAAAAGTTTTTTTAGCACCATAGAGGGCAGTTTAAAGTCCTTTAAGTGCCTGAGGTGGTAAAGACACTGACGGGCCTTCTTCACCATGGTGTTAATGTGGCAGATCCATGACAGATTGTGTGCGATGTGTATGCCAGGATAACGGAAACTGTCCACTCTCTCCACTGTGGCCCCGTTGATCATAATGGGGTGGTAGTTCCTCGTCTGCTTTGTGATATACAGTCCTTGATATGGTAGCACCCACAACAAAAATAATTGATGAGACTGAATTCCTCCATTACCATGCAAAAAGATTTACTGCATGAGTTGAGTGTATCTAGGTAATACTCGGCATCTTTTAAAGTCTGGTGACCCTTTTATCCTTTGTTGCCATGCTGAGAACAGCAGCAGGCACAATGGCACAGCAATGGCTCCCTGATAATCACAATGCTGACATTCATTCAAGGTCCATAAAGAAGGATACTTGGCACAGTGCATCTAAAAAAAACAAAAGTTATGAAAATATAAAACATAAAACAAAAGTATTTTGTATTTCAAGTGTTCTCAGAGCTGACAGCTGTCAGCTTTAATTTGGATTACATTTCTTTTTATAAAAAAATGGCTAGTAGGTCAATGTGTCCAGCTTTGAAAGTGAGATTTCATGAAACATGCTGAACAGCCACTGTTCTTAAAGAGACAGTACTATTTTAGCATTTGTTATACATGTCAATGTAACCTCAAAGTAAATACTTGTAAACCCTACAAATTATGCATACATAAAAACTAAACAAAATACAAGCATGTAACAAAATGTTTAAACATGCATATATTTAAAAGGGCAATAATACATTATGAAATATTTTAACATCAAACACTTTAAATATTGAAGAATTAAAAAAATAGGCTCTTACAGCATCTATGCATAGGTTTGGTGAAACTCGGCAAAGAGTTCAGGCAGTTATGACTCTATTTAAAACAATTTAAAACTTTAAGACAAGGTTTTGTCAAACCAACATTATATTTTGTCTCAACAAACATTACGTATCTAATTAAATCAGTACTTTTGTACCACACAAAATTAAATATCAAAATCTTATTTTTCTCAACCACCAGAGCCAAGTTATTTTTTGTAATGCAGGGCAAACATGCAGTTATAGCAATGAATAGTATATAGTTTGTGTATCTTAAGAGGACACCCTGGGCTTTTCTGAGATGCCAAATGTTTCAGTGTTTGCCCATAACAACTTCCTCTCCTTGCTCTACAGAAATGACATTACAATTCAGCACCTCAAATGCAATATGATTTTTTTAAATAAATGATCATGTTTTTATACACCAAACACTATATTGATGTTTGAAAAAATGTTAAATTGTAAAATCTTTTTTTATAATAAGATCACATTATAATAAACCATGAGATGTGTATAAAAACCAAGAGATCTAAATAATGACAGAGCAAGCTGCATTTGTAAAATAAATCACACTTCAAATATATCTTTAAAAATTATACACCGATCAGCCACAACATTAAAACCACCTGCCTAATATCATGTAGGTCCCCCTCGTGCCACCAAAACAGCACCAACCCGTATCTCAGAATAGCATTCTGAGATTATATTCTTCTCACTACAATTGTACAGAGAGGTTATCTGAGTTACCATAGACTTTGTCAGTTCAAACCAGTCTGGCCATTCTCTGTTGACCTCTCTCATTAACAAGGAGTTTCTATTCGCAGAACTACCCCTAACTGGATGTTATTTGTTTTTGGCAACAATCATCCATGCGATTATCTAATCAGCCAATCGTGTGGCTGCAGTGCATAAAATCATGCAGATATGGGTCAGGATCTTCAGTTAGTGTTCACATCAACCATCAGAATGGGTAAAAAATGTGATCTCAGTGATTTGGACTGTCGCATGATTGTTGGTGCCAGACGGGCTGGTTTGAGTATTTCTGTAACTGCTGATCTCCTGAGATTATCACAAACAACAGTCTCTAGAATTTACTCAGAATGGTGTCAAAAACAAAACAAAAAAACATCCAGAGAGTGGCAGTTCTGCGGATGGAAATGCCTTTTTGATGAGAGAGGTCAACAGAGAATGGCCAGACTGGTTCAAACTGACAAAGTCTACGGTAACTCAGATAATCGCTCTGTACAATTGTGGTGAGAAGAATATTATCTCAGACTGCTATTCTGAGATGTGGGTTGGTGCTGTTTTTGGCGGCACGAGGGGGACCTACATAATATTAGGCAGGTGGTTTTAATGTTGTGGCTGATCGTTGTATGTCAGTATTTTAAAAGCGTTTTTATTGTGGTGGACATGAATGGAATGATGATTGAGAGATATACCTAAAAAACCTATTGTATCATATTTGATACACACATTTTCAACACGATTTGTCCATAAAATAAAGCAATTTTAAGTGAGCACGTTGCTTCAATTCAATAAATACTCATTTTGAAATATCAGTAAAAATATAATTGTTATTGTTCATTTTACTTTATCAAAATCAGCAAAGATTTCACATCAAAAAGACGAGGGCATCACAGTGTGAAGGTAGCCATTTTGGAAAATATATTACTAGGTCTTCTACTTCCAGAAGAGCATGTCAACTTTCACCAGGAGGCAGTAGACACCTAGTACACAGCATAAAACAGTTTTTCTCAGCTAAATTTTAATCATGTTGATGATGTAGAGGCTCTAGAAAGTCATGTATCAAATATGATACAAAAGGCATTATAGGGTTAAAGAGTGGCTCAAAAAATTTAATTAGAAACAGGAAGGCAAAAGGTTTCTATAAGACGACTGAGGGCCCTGATAGTCACAGGGGCCAATTGAGGGGGCCTTGTATAAGCTGTGGGGCCTACATATTCAAACTTATATTAAATATTTGTTTTCAAAGTAGACGGGCCAAGAGACCTTGGAGCCCAGGGCCCCTGGGCACTGTCCCCATTGGCCTGGTCCGTAATTCACCTATAAATCAATTAATGCAGAAACAGGCATCTGAATTTCTATATCTATGGTTACAGATCAGTGCAGGTCTCACCCTGTAATTTCAAGCATTACTGCGTGACACTTATTTTAAAAAAAAAAGATAAAATCAAAGTAGCAAACTAATGATCAACAGATGCATAAATTAACCACAAAAATTAAAAAAATATTAAAAACAAATGTATTTATTTTGGAGATGCTTCAACAAAATGCTATAGAAAAACTATACAAATTATATCTCATCATTAACGAATGGATGAATGGGTGGACGGACGGATGGAATACAATGGAAATACCTGCAATTCTCTCCTCTCTGTTGAATGAATGTAGAGATTCCCATCTTTTTGGTGCTGTTTCCATTAATGTAAGGTCAGTGGGCTTCAACATCTGCAGAAGGTTCCTTCTCTGCAGTAATCTAATCATAAGAGCTAAAGAAAAACATGTGTTGTTTGGAGATACGGCCAAACCAACATCAGACACATAGGTACCGGTACTCCAAACTTGAACAAATTCATAAACTGTGCCCATAACAGTCTTTACATACAAAGATAGGCTGTCCCTTAGATGTACACAATGATTACTCATCTGGTGACAAAAATACTTTTGCAACAGTGGCCATTATTATTAGAGGATACTGGAGAGAGTAGTAGCAATCTGCATCTTGAAGCCATTCTAACATGTCTGCGATGGAGGGACAGATGGCTGATCTGGAGACACAACAAGCAATGTCAAGAGTCTCTGTGTTCTTCTCATAGAACTGGAAGACAGCAGACACCTGTTGACTGATGGCATCCCTCACTGTCTGAAGAGCATTCCTGCCAATAAAGACAATGTTATAGTGGATTTTTTTTTGTGATTAACAATGATAATTCAATAGGACTCACGTTTTCTCAGCTAGTTTTCCCAGAACTGAATCCACAGCAAGTGACAGTTTGAAATGAAGGCGTTCTTGTAAACTAGGGAATTTGGCAAGTGGTGTGTTTGCAAGCTGAACGTTTTTCAGTGCCTTCAGCTGCACTGCGAGGTTTCCGAGAGAGCTTATTAGAGGTATACACTCGGCTAATACACTTTTCCAAACGTTTTTATTAACTTTCAAAACCTCAAAGCATGTTTTGAGTTGCTGATGCAACGACACTAAAACTGGATTAGACATTTTTTTTATTTTTTTTTAATCCTTCACAACCACATTAAAACTCTGTACGTCGCTTTTATAAAGCGCCTTCACGCAATATAATTATGAAATATATCTACATAAAGGTATAACTCTAATGATGCACACCCAATTTTAATCTTAAATTGTATTTTTTTTTTTCCTAACAAAACGCAAAAACAAGTCAGTAAGATGTTATGAAATCGTTCCGTTGCCAATGTAAATACACATGTGATAGCGGCAGCGACGCTATACTTCCGGGTAATTGCAACATCATCCACCAATCCGCTTCTTTCTTTCTTCAGCCTCATCAGTTATACGGTCAACCATTGGTCAGAGGGATTCCCTTCTAAGAGAGGTGCATCTTATTGGTCAGGAGATGGAGCGTATTTAAGAAACGACTGTCAAAGCTGCTTGCTGATTGGTTTAGTGACGTAGTAGTGTTAAATTTGAAAAGGCTCTTTCTAACTGTTGCATTGAGCGCGACGGCAAATCAGAGGCAGAGGTTTTTTTATAAAAAGTAAGAGAAATAGAAATACGAATATAAATAATTATGTATGATTATTTTAAATTCTTTTTTAAATATATACCACCGCAGGTGGCTTGGATTTACTTTAATTAAAGAAATATTACGCCTTTGTTTTTCAGAGTCATTATGGCACCCAGAAAACGAACCCAGAATACAAAAAACAAGAAGAATCCCAAGACGCCCAAGCTAGAGGCTTTTCTGCTTGACTTTGACGATGAAGGTAATTGAAATGTATTTAAATAGTTAGTTGGTCTTTTGCTGCTGTTGTCCTCTCACCTGTAAACTGTTTGTTTTGTAGCTGTGTTCAAATGTGGAACGTTATGTATTTATTCTGTGTTTGCAGTACATACCATTGTTGAAAGACTGAAGGAAAAGACCAACAACCTTCTGAAAGATGCAGACAACCTTTACAAGACAGCGCTGATAAAACTCCCTATGGCAGTGAGGAAAATGAACTGGATAGAATACTCCAGTAAGCATTTTCCTTCCATATGTAATTATTTAAACCAGTGCCATCATTTACTCACCCTCATGCCATCCCAGATTTGTATGAATTACTTTCTTCTGTAGAACACAAATTAAGATTTATAGAAGGATATCTCCACTCTGAAGGGCTATACAGTACAAGTATGTGGTGAGGGATTACATGCCATCTGGATTACGTAATCAGATTACTAAAATCAAGTACTTGTAATTGAATTGAATTAAATTACATTTTAAAATATTCGTAATCGGACTACAGTTACTTTTTATGGATTACATGAGTACATATTAACAAAGCAAAGGCAGTTAATTATTGTTAATTTACTGATCATACTAATCATTCTCATTTTTCATTCTAAATCGGCACACCGCTGATATACGTTCGGTAAGTCTTCGAGTGTTTTCGGAAGGTAGGGGTAGGGTTGTGTTGCTACTCGCCAGCCAGGTGAAGATTGAGCAGTCTACCTCAGAATTTAACCGCTGAATCTACAGAGACAATTTAATTTTTAAGGAGACACGGGCAAAAACATTACTGTGCAATGTAAACTCTGCCTTCCAAAAGTTAATATCCAACTAACTGCGAAGAATTCTATGACAAATCTAAAGAAGCATTTGGAATCTAATCAACTCAAACACATTTTTTTCAATTATTATTTCAATCATCACTCTCTGTGTGATATAACCTTGTGTCGCAATGTCTTTGGAAGGGATTTGTCCATCAGAGGCATCAAAATTCACAAATACACGTAATTTCATATTCAATTGGATTAGTGCTGTAAAGTTTCTTTTAGTTTCTGAAATTGCTTTTGTAGTCCACTTCAAAAAAGGATATGAATGCACTTTTGGTGTATCGATAACTTTGAGATATTTTTGTGATGCCGATTCTCATATAACTGGTTTGATCTCTAACCACACGTGGATGGCGTTTGTAAAATGGCGAAACTGCATGACCACATTTGTGTTAACTTGCCCCGCAAACCCGTACATCATTTTAGAAACTCCAATAAGAAATGCTTGTTAAACTCAAACATATTTTATTCTGTCACTGATGGAGAACCTAGACCTCTATCTGCATCACGAGGGAAAACTTGAAAATGTAAAATCTTCCTTCATATTTTTACATTTGCAATCATTTATCTGAATTTGTGGACATAAGCACCACTCAAACAATTAAACCATGCAGAATTTGGTTGAAAGTAATCCAAAAGTAATCAGATTAGATTACCTCATAAATGTAATCTACAAGATTACGTTACTGATTGCATTTGATTACAATCCACAAGTATTCTGCCCAGCACTGAATGCAGCATAAAAGACTCCAGTGGTATACAACTGATGTCTTCTGAAGCGATCCAATTGATTTTGGATGAGAACAGACCAAAATATAACTCATTTTTCACTATAAATCTTGACAGCAGTCTCCTTGACAATCATGATTTCAAGCTTGATAACACTTCCTAGTGCTTGGCTCATGCGCAGAGTGGGTAAAGGGTGGTTAAAAATCTTGATTATCCAATGCATCATGATCTTCATTCTATAGGTATAGATATAGATTCTTAAATCTGAAGACTGATCTTTTACTCTATGCCAGAGGTGCCCAAAACTTTTCCTATGAAGGGCAAAAAATCTAACTTGATTGAGGGCAGTGGGCCAAAAGTAAATGTTGCATATATCAAACTGTATTATTTTAAAATTAAATATTAATACTGAAAAACACACAGAACTCTAAAATTAAAATCATGAAGTGTCCTATACTTGCAAAATGCACATAATTGATTGCAACACATGATTCAATTTAAGCGTCTCTTAAAACATGGTTACTGTCTCATTAAGAACAGCGCATTTCACATTAAACGCACGGTTTTTCTGTGCAGTTTTGGAGAGATGAAGATACAATGGCATGACGTAATACTATCAAGTAGGATATTGTTTTGTGACAGAAGATATGAAAGAGATTTCTTATCATAGACCAAGGCTACACATTGTCCTGGATTTCACTGTATTACCATTTATTGGGACTGCTAAATGTAAAAGGATTTTTTAATTAAACAATGCCGTAAAATGTTTTTGTTTTGTTAATGCATTTAGCCTTAAAACTGTTTTCCTGTTGTGATATCAAAAACTTGAATTGTACTTTTGCTTGGCAATAGATTAAGGCTGAATGCATTACATTATGAGAGGAAATAAAAACTATGAAGCACATTTCTGCAAATTAAAAAATTGATAGGCCTGTTAATTTCGTTGACTCCAAAATATGATTATGATCAAGAACCTGCCGAAATATGGCATTGTATCTTATGGTTATTAAAAAACTTGTAGCTATCTGTTTTTAGGCAGATAGTTGCAAGTAAACGAGATATCCTCACGTTTGTCAAACGAATTACAGTATGGTGCACACAGATGTTATACACCCCAAAACTGGTTTTAGTCAAAATAAGATAAAATATGAAGAATTGGTTTACTGCATTACCATTTTTTTCTAGCTGGCAGGGCAGAAAAGGGATTTTTAAGAGTCCTGGTCTGTTCACTTATAGTGCTTGTCGTAATGTTGTGTGGTGTTTGGAGTGAATGGAACCGTTGTTTATATTAAAATGCTCCCTCACCTGACTTTATCAAGCCCGCTTCATGGGTGTGCTTCAGTAGTCACGTTCACGCAGATATTAAATAATGCACAACGTATAGTGCACGCTCAAGCCATATTTAATTTCAGATGACTGTATGCACTATTCCGCGAGTCCACCTAATTACCTGTCATTTCTTGACACTGCTTCAGTTCCCGCTCCGTTTTAAACCAACTAGGTTTTTCTGGCGGTATTGAAGGCACACGTCTGACTTTGGAGCTGGCCCATCATAGTGAAGACTTTGGGTTGGCACCTGGGATGGCCAATGGAGCGAACTTTCAGACAGCACGTATTTAGGGGCAGTGGTGGCTCAGCGGTTAAGGCTCTGGGTTACTGATCAGAAGGTCGGGGGTTCAAGCCCCAGCACCGCCAAGATGCCACTGTTGGGCCCTTGAGCAAGGCCCTTGACCCTATCTGCTCCAGGGGCGCCGTATCATGGCTGACCCTGCACTCTGACCCCAGCCTAGCTGGGATATGTGAAAAAGAAGAATTTCACTGTATATGTGCAAATGTATAATGTGTGATAAATAAAGAAAATTATAATTATAATTATAAAGGTCATTGAAGTATGCGTATGCATTTAAAAAAAATTAAATCACATACTCTCTACTTTTCAAGTAAGCTATAGTTTTTGTAATGCAAAAATAAAACAAAAAAAGTTAAAACAAAAAGACTAATTAAAAATGAAGAGCTGCATCAATGCCATATTTTTCTTTATCCCCCTCTTGTCTCCCCTCTTGTCCTCTATGGCAAGGCGGGCCAAATCAAAGGTCATCACGGGCCAATTTTGGCCCTCGGGCTCTAGTTTGGGCACCTCTACTCTATGCACAACCCTCCACTACATTGAGAGAAAATCACTTACATTTGCAACCAAATTTCACACTATGCAACTAAAATTAATGTACAGTATTTGGGAACTGTTAAATGTTTACATTTCACCACTAATAGTGTTGTATAGTGGTGTAGTATTCAGCAGGGAGATCCTTTCACTGCGTGTTGAGTAAAAGTTGTTCTGTGCTATGTGTGTCCAAAGATGAGATCCACCGTACCAATTTGTTATTGAAAATTGCCTTTAATACCTTTTCTGTTTTCTACAGTCAGTTGTAGATCAAAAACAACAAAACATAAACATTTAATTCTAATCATGCATAGCGGGGATGAGATAAAGCCATTGGAGTCCCCTCTCATTAACATGTACTTATCTACAAATGCTCTTTACTAGTGCCTGACCGATATATCGGTATCGGCGTATATTTTACCGATATGCGCCGATATGAAAACTTTTTTCAGAACATTTAATGCAGAAAACAATGCTTTAGAATTGGTGTCATAGCGTAGTTTGTCCAGCAGAGTGCACTCCGACTCCATTGTTTAAAGAGCTGGCTCTGCAGACAGGGCGGAGTTAAACGGTGCGGATTTGAGGAGATCTCTTCTCCTTAAATTGCTAACTAGTTTGTGAAATGCATACTGGAAAGTTAATAAAAAATGACCCCATCATTTTATATAACTAATATAACGTTAACCCTGTCCCTGACAACCATGTCACTCATGTCTGTTTGCTGTTTGCCAGCTATAGTTTGTCAGTGCAGTCAGTAATGTAGCAGATTGAAAGGTAAACATCAGAGCATCTTTTTGCAGCTCAGCAGACAACGGTCCGGTTGTGGATTGCATGTGGTGAGTGTTGATTTCATGCTTCGCTGTTACCTAGTTGGTGAGAGACAATGCTGGAAAGTAAATAAAATCCATCTTTTACTCTCTGTGGCAACGAGTTTACAGCTAACTAGCTAACCACGTAGCTACTTTCATACCTTGTCAGTGTGTAAACATGTATTCACCAAACTGTTTTGTTCAGGATTCACAGTTTGGTACCCCTTCAACCGAACAATTCCAGTCATTGCATTTATAAAATGTAATATTTAAAAGTCTAGTTTTCCAGACATTAAAGTAGGATACGTAATAAAAGTAGATTTAATAAATAGTATATTTGCCCTGTCTAAATAATAATATATAGGAACTGTATCTAAAATAAATGAGGGGTGATAAATACTAATACAACAGGCTGGAAAAATAGACATTTATTCATTTTAATATCATGTGTATATATATATATATATATATATATAAAATCTCTGGAGAGACCTGAAAAAGGCTGTCTACCGATGGTCCTCATCCAAGCTGTCAGAGCTTGAGAGGATCTGCAGAGAAGAAGGGCAGAAAATCCCCAAATCCAGGTGTGCAAAGCTTGTCACATCATATCCAAAAAGACTTGGAAGAGGCTGTAATTGCTGTCAAAGGTGCTTCAACAAAGTACTGCGTTAAGGGTCTGAATACTTATGTCAGTGTGATTGTGACAATATCTCTTGCTTAGTCTTGGAGGAAGTAGGGGCCAGGTAAACTGTCCACGTAAATCTTATTTTACACACTTTTCTAACACACAAAGGATTGCTTTTCAGCACACCAATGAAAACACACTGGACTGCTGCGTTCGTCTCTCCCCCTCCGGCGGTCTGGATTGCCCTTTTATCCCTCTCCACTCTCACTGCAAACACAAAATGGCTGTTAGAGTTGATTTCCCACAGGTGTCAATCCTTAGCGTTCTGTCTCTCCCGGCCTCACTCTCTGCAAACATTGCTCGGCCACGCCTCCATCACCACAGTGACATTTCAGTTTTTTCTTTTTAATAAATTTGCTAAGTTGTCAAAAATCTTTTTTTAGCTTTGTCATTATGGGGTATGGAGTGTAGATTGATGTGGGAAAAAATTATAATTTAAAACATTTTAGCATAAGGCTGCAACATAAAATGTGAATAAAAATGAAGGTGTCTGATACTTTATGAATGCACTGTATAATATCTTATTTATTGATTGAATACATGGATTTATTTATTTTCATTTTTAAAAAGCCAAAATGTGACAAATTATGAAAACAAATAAAATATCATTAGTAAAATTTATCTTTTCATAATGTACCTATTTAGAGGGTCCCCTGTATAATTAACAGCATTAGCTGGGAGAGAATTTATTTCATATGTAAGCAAATGGGACATTATAACTGAAATACACTGAATACATATTTGAATTGATATCGAATTGAATCGAAATCAGAATCGAATCAAGAGCTTGTGACTTGGAATCAGATCGAATTGGAAAATCTGTATCAATACCCAGCCAGGGTTCCCATGGATCCTTAAAGTCTTAATGTCTTAAATTCAGTTTTCCAAAATTTAAGGTCATAAAAAGTCTTAAATGATACAACAAAAGTCTTAATTTAAATAAGAATTTGGGGGCGGCAAGACAGGAATCGTGATATGACCTAATGTGATTATCAAACTTCAAAAGAATACGATTTAATTAAATAAATGCATGCGCTGTGTCCTTCAAAGTGAAAACACAGCACTATTGTTTTTTCTCCAAGCACGCGGGGACTTGTGAGTGTTTTCAGCTGTTGCAGAGCAGTTCACAATCATTAAGCCATATCGGAAATTTATGACAAGTGATTAATGATCAACTGTTGATGATGATGATGCTGTAGTGTTGATGAAATATGACAGTGTTTACTTTTGTTTGTATTGTAATGTGTTGTAGGTAGGGCTGAGCGTTTTTTCAGATTTTTCCGATTAATTCAAATTTGCGTTTTGACACGTTTTTCTATTTATTTTTTTAAATCGAGATTTTACAAAAAATATTGCAAATGCTATAGTTAGATACGTTGTAAATCCATCAAACGCTGAATAAGGAAGAGAAAAATAATTCAAAGCGCTTGTCTTAGTGCCGCTCTTGATCTGATTAGCTGCACGTGTGATGCATTCCAAATGAACGTGACAGGTTAACAACACGGAGACTGATATAAAACACTGTGGTAATATTCCTAGTACGATTGTACACAGTGTGATTATAGCTCAGCTTTGTCCATCATGCAGGTATACACTGGCTTAAGACCATAACTGGCCTTAGCGTGCACATGTTGATGAACGGTCTCCTTTCTTTTTACCCATAAAAATACTTCAATTACATGACAGTTATTTCACTTCATTTTAAATCATGGAGAGGCTATATATGGGAGAATCAAACATCCGCAGCACCTTTTGCCATGATGATTCAGAGAGCGCTAATTATTGCTTTGGTTTGTGATGTGTTTCAAGTGTACTGCATCTATAGCCAACATTTGGCAAGGGATCATTTTGACAAACTTTGCTGGTTGAATCGTAATGAAATTATTTCATATTGCTGCGCTGCTCAACTGCTAGAGGGCGCATCTCTATCTGCAGGAGTTTATGAATATACAAACAAATTGTTTGATATACAGTGAGTACTTTCTAGATAACCTTGATAATTTATAGATATTGATTTCTAGATAACTTTCTAGATAAACTTGGTTTGGATAAAATGAATACCTACACTGGCTAAGAATTATTTTGCAGTTTTCTAATGAATATCTGGGTTTATTAGATTTTAATTTAATTTATATTTACACTGACAACTTCCCCATTTGGTGCATTTGTAAATTTTTCTTGCACACCTTTGTTTCCTATAATGAAAATAACCAGGTTGCCTTGCATTCTAATAAAGAACATACAATTTGAATCATGTTGAAGTACATTTAATAGTTGAAAAATCGAATCGCTAATCGTCCATTAGTTTGATAAAAATCAAGATTTCATTTTTTTTTACCATATCGCCCAGCCCTAGTTGTAGATTATTGTAGGAGTGCACGTTTTATATCCATTATTTGTTTGATTGAGCAGCTGGATACAGTGCAGCGCAAGCATTTCAAAATAAGAGTCCCTGGTGTATTTCAAAGTTAAAGTTCCTTTAAAGTTAAAAGTTCGCTATGAATCAAATCACTGACTTAAATAAAAACATTACATTGTACCAGGAGATTCTGAGAAGTGGTGATACGCAAGAAAAACCTCCGGTACTCTGTTGACTGAATTAGAGAAGTGCAGGTACTGCGTACCGGTGAGTATCCACCCACTTCAAGCACTGAGCACAATCCAATATCGGTTGACCTTTAATTTGTATCTGTTTATATAATGGTACATAAACCAATTGGAATGTGATATAATGTGAAAAACATGTCTTGAGTATTTTAAACTTCCATATAGCCTACCCTGTTTTACTGATAAGCATTGTTAAGGCCTTGTTGAATGTGTGCCCCTGCCTGTTTAAGTAGGAGTCTGTGATACATGATTTATTTTGAGATTGTGTTGGTTTGTTTTGGTATGGGGATACAGTATTAATTTGATTTGTTCAGGTCTTGAAAAGGTCTTAAAAAGTCTTAAATTTGATTTAAAAAACTCTGCAGCAACCTGCCAGCTCTAAGCACGGGTGCTTCTCATTTCTTAAACTGTGCATCCTCGTTTCCTCACTCCTCCATCCTCTTGTCCGTGACCCGGAACCAATCAAAGTCTGCCATCATGAAGGATGTATCAATTCTGTAAATGAATGGCAAGGACAGAGGATGGAGGAAGCTTACCGAGGACGCTTGAGCGAGGAAGCACAGGAGCTTCCTATGTGAAAGTCTTTTTGGTCAAATTCTGCTCCCCCTTCACATCTGACACAACGGTTTTAATTTTCACATATGTCTTCAACAGTGCATCTTGAATTATTTTGATTTATTATGAATATATCAATCGATAATATTTCAATAACATAACTGTCTGAAGTCACACTTGAGTGAGCAGGACATTTCATTTTACAAATCCGTCTTGCTTCGATTCCTCTGTCCTCGTTTCTGTTCCTTCCATCCTTTCCTCATTTCCTAAGAGGGTGTAGCAAGGAAATAAATTGAGGACGCACAATTTCAGAAATGAGAAGCACCCCACTAGATGCTGCTAGGAAGTGTAATCGAGCTTAACATCATGATTGTGCCAAGAGACAGTAATGGCAAAATATACAATAAAACAGGAGATACATTTTGGTCTGTTCTCACCCAAAACCCATTGGATCGCTTCAGAAGTAATGGATGTAACCACTGGAGTCGTATGGATTACTTTTACGCTGCCGTTATCTACTTTTTGGAGCTTCAAATTTTGGTCACCATTCACTTGCATTGTATGGACCTACAGAGCTGAGATATTCTTCTAAAAATCTGCATTTGTGTTCAGCTGAAGAAAGTCAGACACATCTGGGATGGCATGAGGGGGAGAAAATGATGAGAGAATTTTCATTTTTGGGTAAACTATTCCTTTAACCATTGTGTCAAGTGTCATTTTCATTTGCAGACATTTAGGTTCTGCACATGGGTAATTGAGAAATAACACTGACAAAAGCCTTTTTCAACAGTAAGATTTTGTAGATTTGCATATATAAGTGAAAATGCATTTTTTTTTTTTTTTTTTTTTTTTTTTAATATATACTGCAAGTGGCCACCCATTCTGAGTTTGACAACATGTTAAACTGCAAAAAGGTGATTAATTTAAATAGTCCTGCAGTGTGACAAATGCCTTATTAGAGAAGTACAAGTGTTCCATGTAGTCTCTCAACTAATATATGGTCATAAAAGCTGCATATATAATAATTATTAAAAAAAATAAAATAAAAAATAGCATGTCACACTACCTACACTATATTGCCAAAAGTATTCGCTCACCCATCCAAATAATTGAATTCAGGTGTTCCAATCACTTCCATGGCCACAGGTGTATAAAATGAAGCACCTAGGCATGCAGACTGCTTCTACAAACATTTGTGAAAGAATGGGCCGCTCTCAGGAGCTCAGTGAATTCCAGCGTGGTACTGTGATAGGATGCCACCTGTGCAACAAGTCCAGTTGTGAAATTTCCTCGCTACTAAATATTCCACTGTCAACTGTCAGTGGTATTATTACAAAGTGGAAGCGATTGGGAATGACAGCAACTCAGCCACGAAGTGGTAGGCCACGTAAAATGACAGAGCGGGGTCAGTGGATGCTGAGGCGCATAGTGCGCAGAGGTCGCCAACTTTCTGCAGAGTCAATCGCTACAGATCTCCAAAGTTCATGTGGCCTTCAGATTAGCTCAAGAACAGTGCGTAGAGAGCTTCATGGAATGGGTTTCCATGGCCGAGCAGCTGCATCCAAGCCATACATCACCAAGTGCAATGCAAAGCGTCGGATGCAGTGGTGTAAAGCACGCCGCCACTGGACTCTAGAGCAGTGGAGACGCGTTCTCTGGAGTGACGAATCACGCTTCTCCATCTGGCAATCTGATGGACAAGTCTGGGTTTGGTGGGTGCCAGGAGAACGGTACTTGTCTGACTGCATTGTGCCAACTGTGAAGTTTGGTGGAGGGGGGATTATGGTGTGGGGTTGTTTTTCAGGAGCTGGGCTTGGCCCCTTAGTTCCAGTGAAAGGAACTCTGAATGCTTCAGCATACCAAGAGATTTTGGACAATTCCATGCTCCCAACTTTGTGGGAACAGTTTGGGGATGGCCCCTTCCTGTTCCTACATGACTAAGCACCAGTGCACAAAGCAAGGTCCATAAAGACATGGATGAGCGAGTTTGGTGTGGAAGAACTTGACTGGCCTGCACAGAGTCCTGACTTCAACCCGATAGAGCACCTTTGGGATGAATTAGAGCGAAGACTGCGAGCCAGGCCTTCTCGTCCAACATCAGTGTCTGACCTCACAAATGCGCTTCTGGAAGAATGCTCAAAAATTCCCATAAACGCACTCCTAAACCTTGTGGAAAGCCTTCCCAGAAGAGTTGAAGCTGTTATAGCTGCAAAGGGTGGGCCGACGTCATATTAAACCCTATGGATTAAGAATGGGATGTCACTTAAGTTCATATGCGTCTAAAGGCAGATGAGCGAATACTTTTGGCAATATAGTGTATATAACACGCACACATATTCTGGTTTAATGGCTCACATTTCTCAATCGTCCTCTCAGATGTAGACAAGCCAAAGTCGCCAGTGGATGATTCAAAGGTACTTGGATTGAACAACTTCTATTATTTGACCATAATTTTACTATATTCGATGCAGTTTGTCACTATTTTTGTCAAACTGATCTTGTCTTCACGCCGTATGCAGGTAAGGGAGGAAGCAGCTCAAGTGGAACTTGCTATTGCTGAGAATCATGCCATTCCTTCCAAGTTTGCCACTAAAGGTAAAACCACTGCATCCACTAGAGGTCTGCAACCCAACCCGGGCTCGACGGTACCCGAGAACCTGATCGGTTTTGGGCTAGGTTCGGGTCAGTTTTTCCAAGTAGGACTTCAGGTTCGGGTTTGTATTTAATGAAAAAATACTTGAACTTGTTTCGCGCATGCTCTCTCACTCACAGATATGCACGAACGGACGAGTTGGGGGCCGTTCATACCGAACATGTTTTCTATTAAACACTGTGCTAAGTAAAAAAAAAAAAAGAACTTCAAATTTTCAAAAACGCATGTCGAGACACCTGCGCTCTCTTTCATTCTTTGCGGTGCGTCTAGATTGAATCTTTGTGACACCTGCGCTAAAAACAATGTTCAGGCTGCATAGAGGGGTCTGTTGCATTTTCATATTATTCCAGATTGTTCTGCACCAAGTAAAGTTTCAGCACATAAACGGTAAGGTAATGCTTTTTTTCCATTCTGCTCTAGTGTACTGAGGGGCTGTTGTGCCTTGTCAAAACTGTATATGTTTACTATTTCAATACTGTTACCAATGTTGCCTATATGCAAAAAAATACAGCCTATTGCAACAGTACTTGCTTGGAGAAGAAATTATAAAGATAGTGAGCGATTTCAGGTTTGGTTCAGACTTATAATCTGACGGTATCGTTTGGGCCGGTTAGGGTCGGGCCACACAGTCTCAGGTACTTGTCGGGTTGGAGTTTCATTTTATGGCCCATGCAGACCTCTAATTCACTCTCAACTTAAAAAACTATAAAGCTTGTCACTTTGTATAACCTGTCTCTTCCCCCCTTTCATCAACAGAAGCCAAAAACAGTGCAAACTCAGAGGATGAAAACATTGCGCCTCTCAAGTCTGCAGTGAGAAAGGTCAGTGGTAGAGGGAAATCAAAATCCAAGTAATCTACCTAATCGAAAGTATTTAATATGACCTAATTTACAGTCAAGCTGATATGTGTTAAGTGCTTTTGGAAGGGGGTGTTCATCTACAGTCAGTCACATTTGCATGCATTGTGATTGTTTAGAAAATGACAAACCACTTTACATTTGTTTTTTGACAGCTTGAGAAGCAATTAATGTCTTTTTAAAAATCTTTATAGATGAGTCATTGGTCTTTAGTGTGTTTTGACTCCCTGTCTCACCTAAACCTTTCTACTGCAGAAAAAGGCACCAAAGAAGGCACCTTCAACATCCAAGAAGGCCAGGGCTCTCTCCATCAGCAAACAGGGTAACACCATCCAAAGGTAAGCAACTCAAATTGATTTTTTTAATTTGACCATAGACAGTGAAGAGCCAGGCCTAGTTTTTTATTTTATTTTATGTATATTAAAATTAGGGCTGTCAATTTAACACGTTAATTTAGTGCAACTATATGAAAATTAACACGTTAAAAAAAATTAATGCAATTAATCATGCCCCTGATGCATACATTAATGAAGTTTGATTTACAACCTTTATGTGGCAGTAGGGGGCAGTCAGTCATCCAGCTTTACGTCCAACACAGCTTGTCAAACCAACGAGAGCAACAGGCAGCACAGACTTCCTCAGATGCATTTTTGCACTCGAAGACAGCTTAACCAAGCACAATGGAATACAGGAATCTCAAGACACTTTTTTTCTGACGTTTCAAACTACTACTAACTGGACACGATATTCTAAAAACACAGCTCTTATGACTAGAGATGCTGAAAACTTGTCAAACGTGATGCAACCAAAAGTGTCTGTTGACGCATGAGTACACAGACCAACAATTAAAAATGGCACAGACAGAAATGGGCCAATAATAGGGTTGTTCAATGATATTGAAATTAAATCATATTTTGACACTTTGTATTGTAGATATGCTTAACTTCTATGCTTCCAAAATATTTGTATATATGAGGGAATGTATTTAAATAAGCAGAATTTTGTTATATACTAAATTATCTTTATTTGGGAGCTTTTCTTTGCAAATATTGATGTGTGATTCATTGCGATTTATTTGATTTAAATTGGCACATCATGTTATTAATTTGATTTTCTAAAAATTATCGATTGACAGCCCTAATTAAAATACTCCTTCCTATTCCTAAAATACTTTCTCCTATAGCTTAAGCAGATAGATTGACAAATATATGGTTGATATATGTCAAAACTGGGTCTCTATGGGAGATTTATCTGTTTGTTTGAGCATCTTACCAGCCTGATACAGCAACATTG
Organism: Myxocyprinus asiaticus; assembly: GCF_019703515.2. Lineage (NCBI taxonomy): Eukaryota > Metazoa > Chordata > Actinopteri > Cypriniformes > Catostomidae > Myxocyprinus > Myxocyprinus asiaticus. Next base: position 14,743,249 of record NC_059373.1, on the reverse strand, counting down.
GCTCAGCCAATGGTACAATCCATTATATTTGCAATTCCGTTTGTTGACATTAGTAGTGCAGAATCAATCCTTGATTTTTGTATATAGGTCTTCAAAAAAGCCTCTAGTCACTCCTGCTAGAAGTTTGCTTGAGTCTTCAATCATTGGTGCCACGCCACTCATCACACCACGCTTTGACCCCAGGTAAATACTGACGTCTGCCAAAATGTACATTGATTTTGACTGCCAGAGATTTTTCAATGTTTTCAGGCCTTTGTGTATAAAGCATTACTGTTCTCTCGGGCAGATTGCCCAAGACTCCAGCTGTGAGACTGGCACAGCACAAGGAGAAGGTGTATAGCATGTCCGTTAATGGCTCGCCTATTGCTGGGAGTGCGGAGGACATCGTCATTAGCGTTCCACTTGGAAATGGAGAGGTGAGTGATTGCCTTCTCTACATTATTAGCTCATTTTTACTTATGATGCACTCATGCAAATCACATTGTTTTTATGCGTTTTTGCATGCTACACAATCCTTTTCTTTTGTAATTTCAGTGTATCCAGCTGCTGGCCAATGAGATGGACTCTGTGGACCTGAGCCAGCTGGATGAAAATGCCATACGCAGTATCAGAAACCTGCAGGTATGTATTGCTGCTTTTATTAATCTGTAATGATAAGCAGGCCCACACTTAATTTGTGCCTAAAGAATTCCACAGAAAGCAATTGAAATTTGATGGAAATTTGAACGTCCATCATTAGCAAAGTTCTATAAATCCTTCGCCCCTTTAAGTTTGCTTATTAAATATTTAGACTATTATTCTTTGAAATACTTGTTAGTGTGTAGTACTCGAAGCTCCGTTTTAAACATTTTATCTTGTTAAAATTCATCAGTGTTCAAAATTCAACAGAATTCCCCCCCGACAATCGGCACAGAAAATATAGATAAAGACCTCAAATTCTGTTTGGGCCTGACTGTATTTACTAAGAAAAGCATAGCATTGTTTACCTGATTCTTATGGATTTTATTGAATTGAATTTTAACTTTTTTTAAGTAATAAATTGGCAGAAAATAATGTTTACTGTTTTCTTTTCTGTGCAGAATCGGCTCACAACTCTTTGTGGAACGTCAAAGTGAACTATTACACCAGCTTTGTACAGTATGCTCTCCTGTAATTTTACTTCAAACCAGCAGCATTTTATACTTGTCAGCCCCATTTTATTCCTGTATTATAACCTTGTGTGGCTTTTATTCTTCATTCCCCCCTTCATCCTGTACTTCAGTTTAAATGGCTTCTGTGAGCTTTTAAATGTAAATAATATTATAAGTAGTTTTATAGTTAACATAATCTTTGATGTGCCACCTTTTGTAAATATGACTCCTAAAACTACCAGATCCCACATCTCTAATGTATATTTTTTTCCCTTACACTTTCGTTTAAAAGTTTGGTAGTATTCCTCATTGTGCATGATTTGTTTAAAGACATGGAACAGAGATCTGTGCTGTAGCATTGCATATGAAATGAATCCATCTTAAAACAATAGTTTGCCCAGTAATGGAAATTCTGTCATTTATTCATCATGTCGTTCGACTCAGTCCAATCCCATATGACTTTCTTCTGTGGAACACAAAAGAGATTCAGTAATGTTCACACTGTGTTCTTCCATACAATGAAGCTTACAGTGATCAAATGCTGTCAAGCCTCAAAAAGGACCTTTGAAAGCACCACAAATGTATGTCAATATGACTTTCACAATAAAATTCAAAGTCTTAAAAAAGAAAGGAAGTCATACGTTCTCTTGGTGTGTGTGGACAGACTAAAATTTGTTGTTCTTTGATCTTCTCTGCAAAATGTAATATAATCAATGCCTGAATTAAATGAGAAATGAGTTTCAGTGAATAAAAACTTCTTTTTGTCTGTCTATTGCACAAAGCTGTGAAATGGCTTTAGAAGACTTAAAAATAATGCATAAGTTGTATAGACTACTTGGTTTTGTACTATATGATGCTTTTATTAAACTTTTTGGAGATTGACAGTCCCTACTCACTTTATGCTTTTATTTCAGAAAGTGTGAATATTCAAATTCCTCTTTTCTTTTTATTTCAGCTCTGTAGGTCCATACAATGCAAGTGAATGGGTGCCAAAATGTTGACGCTAAAAGCATAAAAGCATCATAAAAGTAATTCATAAAACTCCAGTGTTTTAGTCCATGTTTTCAGAAGTGATATAATAGGTGTGGGTGAGAAACGGATCAATATTTAAGTCCTTTTTTCTTGAAATTCTTCTCCCTGCCTTGTAGGGGGCGATTATGCACAAAGAATGTGAATCACAACAAGAAGAATGTAAAAGTGATCTGTTTCTCACTTACACGTATCATATCACTTCTGAAGATATAGATTTAACCACTGGAGTCTTATGGATTACTTTTATGCTGACTTGTGATTTTTGGAGCTTCAAAATTTTGGCTGGGATGGCATAAGGGTGAGTAAATGATGAGAGAATTTAAATTTTTTGGTGAACTATTCCTTTAAAAACTTTGATAGTAGGAGGACTGATCTTAAGTGAATACAGTAAAAATTAGTCAAAGGTCTGGCTACGCTAGACTAAGTACATAGTAACGTGGGGTTATATATATATATACATATACTGTATATATTTTATTTAAAAAAGGTGAGGTACTTTTATAAACTACCTCAACTACCAATTCTCACATCATTAAATGGGTCAAAACATTCATTGTGGGATATCATTACAGTGCATTAATTTTATATATAAACACAAATTAGTTAATGTCTTAACGGGTGTCACAACAGTACTTGTATAGTCCATTTATAATTTCTGTGTACATATCTGTGCAGTTTTATCAATGGGCATTTCTAGAATATTTATTATTGACACTGTTCTCTACTGTCACAAATTATTACGCAATTAATGTTTAGAAACAACACCTATTCTGACACATTCATTACTCAGTCAGGTACTCTTTGTATGTGACATTTGTTGGGTTAAATCATTCTTTGCATTCTTAAGTAGGCCTAAATAGGACAGAGCAAACAATGAGGAGGAACCAGTTAAAAATAATGGCATGTTATATATATATATATATATATATAAAAACATCTTACTCTGTCTGTTAGAGGGTAAAATCTCTGGTGAGTTGCAGTCTCTATTCTGCATAAAATAACACATTTTCTTCAAATAAAAACTTAATTTGTATTATAGAGTATTTCATTGTATTTTTCATTGCTCTTGCAAATACTACATACTATTTTGTATGTCACTAGAGGGCAGTGTGCACATATTCATAATATCACAGTATTGCCTTAAGCCGTAATAAACACTCAGTTTTGCTAAATTTGCTCAAGGACAAATCTGAACAGGTGATGCTAGACTGCAGCTACCTTCCAAACATTCTGGTCAGTTTAGTCATTAAGTTTTATATAAAAGTTATTCAGGTATCAAAGCAAAGAGTAAGAGACAAAGAATGAAATACGAAATAAAAATACTTTAATAAATCACAGCTGATACAAAGCACCTTTCCCTCTTTCTCTCTCTCTTGCTCTCCTGCACCAATCAGCCTCTCAACCAATCATCTCTTCCCTGCTTCTGTTTCTGACCTTCAGGGTTGGTAAGAGCCAGCAAATCCATCCAATTAGTGATTGTTAATGTGATGGCCTCATTATGGTCTGAGAGAGCAGGAGATGAGATCAGGATCAGCTCTATACTGGACCCTTTTGCTGCCTAATAGCTTTTGGCAGGCTGCATCTCCTCTAGTACATTTTAAAGACTAAGACTAGAATGCTTCTCATTCAATGTGGACAAATTCAGTGTTCCATTACAGACCTGTGCTGGTGAAATTTGGAGCTCTGTGGCTGGATTCTCATTTATGGGATTGAACAGATGTTGTACGCAGTGAGGCGTTGAGTTCAGATCCCCTGTAAGCAAATGCACAGTAGCACACCTGTTTATGGACCATATCCATGCCACTGTTATGGTTCAGCTATTGAACTGGAAAATGTGTTCCCTCTCTTTTTTTGTAAGCCTTGATTTCCAGAATAATATGGAAACTTAGTGTCCCCTCTACATAAGTTATCCATTCAAAGGCACTCCAGTTCACTGTGTACGAAACCAGAAAAATGCTGTCTTCCAAGGCTCCCTTAGTTGTAGCAGTTATAACTATTGCTCCAGAACAAAGAACTTTATCGTCTTGCCTAGTTGAAGTACTTACATCTTTGCTAAGCCGTTTAATTATTTAATCATTTTAGGCTGCCCCTCAACACACACTTTTTTCTTTTTTTTTTCATCTCAGAGCAAATTTGTTTCTCATTATTAACAATCATGTCTGACACATCACAGCCAAGCGTTCCACACATGCATCATCACTTCAGAAATCCAGAGGAGATGGGTATCTAATTATGCCACTGGATGGAGGACATTGACAAATTTGTGGAGAGATGGATTGCCTTGGCACAGCTCTCACCAGCCAAATGAATTCCTCTGTTTGCCCTGTCCCCCTAACGGAACCATCCGTCAAGTGTGTCCTCTTAATCGATTTATTCACAGACTCTCAGTCTGCCACTGTGGCTCCTCCTCTCACTTATTTTAGCTAGAACACAGCCATACGTGGAGCTGAAGGGCTAGTGAATTTGTATGGTGTGCTGAATGGGCATCATTGAGTCCATTTACATGCACAGATTTGCACCAGTTATGCTTAATATGCCTATAATATGTAATGTCTTGTAAACGCCTTCAACGTTTTTCCTTTATTGGGGTAAGGCCATAAACGGTTTAAGCATCAACCTGATCGACACAGGTACTTTTTTCATTGCATGTAAACACCTTTATCGGCATCATTACCTGCTTATCTAATTTGCACAAGGGTTGTGCACATGCCTACTTACATTTTGACGTCAAAAGCAGAGAATATCCCGATGATTTAAAATATAATGTAAATGCGGTTTTCTTGAGTCGTCTGATTTTTTGAATCAGCTGGGTTTTGGTAGTTATCAGCGTATTGGTGTTCATGTCAATGAACTTAGTGGCTTGGGCCATAAGGGGTTTAGTGGTATATTAGATATGTGATAAACAAGATTGGTCAAGATTTTTCCTTAAAGGCATTGTTCACCCAAAAATGAAAATGCTGTCATCGTCTAATCACCCTCATGTAGTTTTCAAACCTGTATTACTTACTTTCCTCAAAGGAATAGTTCACCCAAAAAATTCTCTCATCATTTACTCACCCTTATGTAATCCCAGATGTGTATGACTTTCTTTCATCTTTCATCACTCAAATTAAGATTTTTATAACAATTTCTCAGCTGTTTTGTTCCATACAATGCAAGTGAATGGGTGCCAAAATCTTGAAGCTCCAAAAATCAGTGACTCCAGTGATTAAATCAATGTCTTCAGAAGCGACACGATAGGTGTGGGTGAGAAACAAATCAATATTTAAGTCATTTTTTACTGTAAATTCTCCTCCCTGCTCAGTCAATCTTCACTTTCACATTATTCTCCTTGTGTTTTTGGTGATATACATTCTTCATGCATATCGCCCCCTACTGGGCAGGGAGAAGAATTTCCTGTAAAAATGGACTTAAATATTGATCTGTTTCTCACCCACACCTATCACATCACTTCTGAAGATATGGATTCGTATGCATTACTTTTATGATGCCTTTATGTGCTGTTGGAACGTCATAATGTTGGCACTCATCTTCATTTGTGTTCCGCCGAAGAAAGAAATTCATACATACCTGGGATGGCATGAGGATGAGTAAGTGATGAGAGAATTACATTTTTTAGGTGAACTATCCCTTTAAGTTGCTCTTTTCCTTACAATGAACGTGAATGGTGACTATGGTTGTGAGACAAGATTTTCAGTGAACAGTTACTTATATTTTATTCTGTTCCTCACACAAATCTATCGTATTGCTTCAGAAAATTTCATGAACTACTTCATGGAGCCGATGCAAAAATTTATGTTAGGAAATAGCGCTTGTCAGGGAGTCGGTATAATGTGTCCAAAGTACGATCCTAGGGTACCAGAACTCTCTGAAACAACATGCTGACTTTCCGTGTGAACATGCTGCAAGAGGACAACTCTTGAATTATGCTTCATTTATGAAACTGTCTTGCCCATACCAACTGATGGTAATACAGAGGGTGAGGCTCACTTAGACCAGAGCCTGATGATATTGCACCAGTCTGGGCACGTACCCACTGCCAAATGGTCTGAGCCTTAATGATGTTTTGATGGGCTACCCCTCTGTCACAGTGAACCCGGGGTGATATGGAAACAAGGACATCTGCTGCCGTAAAGTTATACTCCTATACAATCAACTTTGCAAATGAATGTAAAGAAGCCGTCAGCAGACTCTCAGGGTATATTATGCTCTATTGGCACATCCAATATGTTGCTTTATCTGTCAGCAACACTGAATGAGGCACACAACATCAAAGAGGCAGAGGAAGGCCCTCAGAGGTTCTAATGCAGTGAAACAGAGCTCCGGCTAATTCTTCTATGCCAGCCTTGGTCTCTAAAGACTTCCTATTATTTGGGAAATATGAAATGAATACAGGGAAGGAACTGCTCAGAAGAGGTGAATTAGCAATGGTTTTATTTTTTTTTTCATCTATATTCTTTAATTGTGGAGAGGTTTGTTGAACATCCTTGCTTGACACTGACTGAGAATTAAATTAGGTTTTAAAAAAGTACTTGCAGCCTCTAAAAAAGCTAAGCCTCCTTAGGTTCACAATTGTGCTATGGTTCATAGCCCCTTTTCCTCTAAAGTGCCTCAATAAAGTCTATCAACAAATTTGCAAATGTAATATGGCCCAGTGCATTCCCAAATTACATATAAATGACACAGCAAATTGGAAAATTAGGAGATGAGGGAAGGGTAATTTGCAAGCAAACAGTGTAAAACCAATTTATTAGCAGAGCAGGGAGAAAAATAGCCAAAGCTACTGTCGTCTATAAAAACATCAAACTCCAACTCCGATTCAAAGGTTTATCTCAGATATCATCTACAGGTCAAATATCAGCCCAAAACTATCTGTCTGTTAAAATTTAGAAGGATGCCATTTAAATAAAATAGAATGATGGAAAATAATTAGTTTCGTGAAATCATTGTAATATAAAATAGGAAATAATTTTGTAAGATGCCTGAAACTTGACCTAGTTTCTTTTAGGTAGTGATGTTTAGACTGCTTTTTGAATAGATGAGGAATTTCAGTACTCATTCTCACTGTTTTTCATCACATCTATAACTCATTTGCAACTTGTCCTTCACCAGTCTTACCTCTAAAGTGAGGTTCAAATCTCTGGTGAGGGCATGTCCATCAAGACTGGAAAGCACAGAGCCCACTATACAACATTAAGACACATCTAGACTAGTGTGCGGTACATAATGAAGTAACCCCAAAAGTATTTCGAGACTTAAGGAAAATTACAGGTTCAAAACAAGTAAGGCTCAGTTGACAGCATTTGTGGTATAATGTTGATTACCTCAAAAATAATTTAAAATTTTTCTTCTTTTCTTTAAAAATAGCAAAAATCTGGGATACAGTGAGGCACTTACACTGGAAGTGAATGGGGTAAATCCATAAATGCTAAAATACTCACTGTTTTAAAAGTATAGCCACAAGGCGTAAACAATATGTTTTTAGTGTGATAAAATCGCTTAGTAACCTTTTCTGTAAAGTTTTATCCAATTTTACAACTTTGTTGCCATGAAAAATTATGATTTGAACAATTTTATAGCTTTAAGTTTTAACAGAAGAATTCATGTTTGCATTTTTTGTTTAATTGTAAGCTTCATATTTCTGCCTTTAAACCCTCCAAATATTGGCCCCATTCACTTCCATTGTAAGTGACTCACTGTAACCTCAATTTTTTACTTTTTGAAAGAAAAGGTGGGATGAGTCCAAATAATTTTGGTAATCAACATTATGCCACAAATGCTGTCGATTGAGCTTAACTTGTATTGAACCCAGAATATTCCTTTAAGCCACACTTAATGGCATTATTGCCATTGCATTAGAAAATTAAATATCAAACCAGGAGGCATTTATTTTAAAGAAAAATAGTGCAAGCAAAACATTTCACAAAAAATTAAATAGTTTAAAATTATAAAATTAAAAAAGATATATAAAATGACATTTACTGTTCAAAAGTGTTTGAACACTTGGTATTTTGGATCCTCCAGTTGTCAGACTTGGTGTATGTTGTCCATGTTAATGTGCTGAACCACACCTGTGGTTACTCTTCTAAAACACTTGTGTGAACTTGAGGGGAACTGACTTCATACATCCACTACACATCATCTTGGGATCAGTTTAATAAACTGAATTGTAAAAATGACAAGAAAAATGAAGTTAGTTCTTAAAAAATATCAAAAAGATCATTTGTGTGAAGATGCCACTTGGTTTGATAAATCTGATTGAAATTCATACACTTTAAGTGTGTCTAAAGTGTCCAAATACTTGTGTATCTCAGAAGTGTTCTTCTACTATTTTTGTTTATGCTGAATTCACCTATTTGATTGAACCATTTACTGCCCTTAAATGTGCACACAAGGTCAGTGGTAAATGCAATTGTTTTTGTGTTATTGTTGTTTATTTTAGTTTTGCTTTGCATTGTCTGAAACGCTTACCTCACTCATTGTGTAGAAACTAGCTCAGCCTTCACGCTTCTGTAAGCCCTCAGGCCCTAGACAGACTAGTTTAACAGTACAGCTCAGTCCAAAAATGTATACTTACACACTCCTGATGCAGCCCTATATTTATTCAGATGTCAAGTCAGATAGTTGTTGGATATTTGTCAGTTACTGTGTCCTGCTATGGACCTATATATATATATATATATATGACCCTGCACTCTGACCCCAGCCTAGCTGGGATATGTGAAAAAGAAGAATTTCACTGTATATGTGCAAATGTATAATGTGTGATAAATAAAGAAAAATTATTATTATTAATTATTATTAATTATATATATATATATTTGTGCTGTGGTCTGTTTCTGATGGTGGTAATAAAACCCAGAACTGGTGAGTCATTTGACTTTGTGGGGTTGCCATTTTGAAAACAGCAAGCCACTCCAATCTCCAATGCCACATTTCACTCAGAGTTCAAAGCAAAAGCTGCAGACCCGTGGTTAAAGAGCTGACACAAATTAGCATGTTAGCTTAATCCTTTGTAGGTTTCAGGTCCCTGTTAGTGGCTCAAACCAGAGCTGCTTATAATTGGTCCAACCACTTTGACCAAGATATGTAATTTAAGAACATGCAGTGATAGTTGGTTCTAAACATACTATCATCATCTTTTAAACACATTTTCTTGCTCTTTTTTACTTTTTCTCCAGCTGCAACCAAATTCCTGTTCTTCCAAAGTACAATATGTACAGAATATTTTTTGTTTTGGATGCTGGTCCCCAGCATGCGTGTACCGATGTGCTGGTGTACCCAATAGGCTTCTTAACATATTCGGACACACAATCTGTGTTTTTTCTCTTTCTCTATCACACCTCTCAATCTATTTCTGTCTTCCTGCCAGGTGAGTCTCTGTGCTCCATACTGTATATAGAGGTTGTGAAAGCTGCAGACGGACTGTCAGTGTGAGTCCAGTGAGTTTCAGGTCCTCGGTCTGAGATTTCCAACCATCAAATGGGCCCTTTTGGCTTCGCTGGAGAACCGACCTCTTTCACACCATCTGTCAGCCTGTTCCTCATGCCCCCACCAGGGAAACCCATCCAATCAGTAAGCAGAGGGCAGCCATGTTGGATAACAGCCATTCCCATGCTGGCCTAGTAGTGACATATTGTACTACAATATATATTTTGGACTAATTTGTACAAATAATGGATCAATATGCAGTTTATCTCTCAGCAAGATGTCTTATTGAAGTCTGTTGTCGAGATTTATCATTATTTTGATAAATAATTCTTTAACAGTTTCGCGTTTCATTAGGAAGTCTAACTGAATGACATCTCTTTTATTTCATCAGATATCAGACTGCAATCTAATGGCAACCAATTCAAGGCTGATGCAACAACAGAACTCACTCTCTCTGTAAACAGTGGGAACAGATACTTCAAAGACTTTCAAGTATCAAATTGACACCACACTCAATAATGTATGTTTTTTGCTCTCTCAAAAAGTTCTTCGGATGCTGTTCTGACAATCTGTCTCTTCTCCATAGGCCTGTAGAAATCAGTAAGTGGATCGATACAGAGTGAAGTTCAGCCTTTCCTACAGTTTGCTAAGTTTCACTCACTCTTTCACCTTTACCTGCATCTGAGAAGAATGAGTGCGGCAATAATTGCCTCAAATTTACCTGTGTTCCCTTGAAGGCTGGCCTGTTCCCTCCAAATTTGTTATGGTCTTATCTTGCTCTGCTCTCTATGATCAAAGCAATAACATGGCTTTACAACAGCTACACCACAGACTTCACTTAGCTTTGACTGCGAGGCTCTTTTATTGCAAACACATATCAGAGCATCCGCAATTCAGACATACTGAAAGACAAAAGTTCTACAATCACATTGATTTACAGTATCCAGGGAAACAGTTACACATAGCAGGGGCTGTTGGCCACAGCTGAGGGTATAAGACATGATGATGAGGCAAACAATAGGCTTCATTTATGGCAGAATTCCAATGCAGAGCATAGATTATACTTGTAATGCATTTTAGATGTTTGAATTTATAGTCTTACACACCTAGACAAAGCATCTTAACATATCTTACTCGGATAAGTTCACACGCAATACATGAAATCTAAAACAGTTTTAAACAGCATTTTGAAAATTATTTTAAAATGATTATGTAGATAGATTCATATTAATACATAAAACTGAAGACATGGAATATTGATACTTTTAAAAATGCATACGCTGGCAGCCAAAATTTAGAATAATGTACAGATTTTGCGCTTATGGAAAGAAATTGATACTTTTATTCACCAGTGTCATTCAACTGATCACAATGTATAGTCAGGACATTAATAATGTGAAAAATTACTATTACAATTTGAAAACATTTTTCAGAACTTCTTAAACTACTTCAAAGAGTTCTCATCAAAAAATCCTCCACGTGCAGCAAAGAAAGCTTTGCAGAACCTTGACATTCTAGCTGTCAGTTTGTCCAGATACTCAGGTGACATTTCACCCCACACTTCCTGTAGAACTTGCCATAGATGTGGCTGTCTTGTCGGGCACTTCTCACACACCTTACAGTCTAGCTGATCCCACAAAAGCTCAATGGGTTTAAGATCCATAACAATCTTTTCCAATTATCTGTTGTCCAATGTCTGTGTTTCTTTGCCCACTCTAACCTTTTCATTTTGTATTTCTGTTTCAAAAGTAAATCACTAAATAATTCCACAAATTGACATCAGTCTTCAACGTGCTCCAAGTGATCAAGGGTTAAGTGTGTTCCAGTTAAACCCATTGCATGTCTTCCACCAGTAGTGGACACTCACGCAACCTAAGCAGTGACACATCTGAGTCCGTGAGATGGAGGGAAGTTAGCGAGGGAAGGGCCTAAAAATTTGAAATGGAACGCAGCCCGGGTTAGAGAAAACTGTAGGATATTTTGAATGGCTACCTCTCAGTTCAACCCGATCTCATGAAAATTCTTACATATTTTACAAGTTGGCTCTTTCGTACGATTTCTTTAGTATTAATTAGTACGATTTCATCATGTGTAAATGCCTGAATGTGTAATGCAGAAGTATGTCCAGTGACTTCATTGGCTGTAGTGAAGGTCGTATAAATTCATACGAATGCAGTCGTACGATATCATACAAATTAGCCAAATTTAGAAAAGTCGTACGAATCCTTATAATTTCGCTGTGAGAGTTGCTCAGTTTAACACATGTAGAGTGGATCCAGTTGTAGGGGATTTTCCCTTAAAAAATTTAACTAGTGGAACAATCTAATCTCACTGTGTATTCGGCAGCTGAAGATCAAAAATTCTTTAGCTAATATCGGTCTGTGCTTACAGAAATTCTAACTACTGCCCCCAGTGGCCAAAGCAGGAAGTGTTTTTAATGTTAGGGCAAGTGTGAGCTCCACTTTCTGGTTGAAATGTCCACAGAGGGGTAACAAAAGCTTGCTGTAAAGCTTGTTTTTTGTTTTGTTTGTTTTTTGTCAATGATGTAATACAAGAGGAATGCATATTTCATTAACTCTACCCCCAAAACACCAACCCTAAATCGAACCTTCAGTGTTGAATAAATGTAATCTTTGAGGGAAAATAGAGCCTTGTTCTAATCTAGGTGCTTATCATTGATTATATGAACATGATTACTTCCTGGTTTCAACACGGTACACAAACCCAAGACTGTGGTGCTGCTAACCCAACGTGCATTCAGTTGCACCGCAGAAGGTAAAGGTTCTTTAACTGATGCAAAAATGTCTGATGGGAGATGCCACTTTTTAGTAACTCGGCAGAATGGGGCCGATGTCAGGGTGCTAGAAAATTCAAGTATATACTAGACTTCCCATTTGATCATGTTGGTTTGAATTGGAACTGCATCTGCCCTCTAAATTCCATCCCCGGACTCCGTCCCTTCACATCAGTCCTAATTCCAGCTCTGGTTATATGTCAAGTACCCATATATTCTTATTTTTTAGAAGATGGCCTCATTTAAATCTGTGGAGACAGTGCGGTTGCCAAGGTAATGATGCCATTTGCTGCTGCTTGGCTGCTGGCTGGGGTTTTAAAGATAGGCCTGGTTAGTTTTATAGATAGGCCAGACATGTCAAAATTAAGAGACCTGAAAACGACCTATAAGCAGCCCTCTCGTTATGAATATTAAATCAAGTAGAGAGAGAGAAACGCAAAACTCTGCGTTCAGACAAGAAGTGCATGGAGACTGAAATCTTGGCAAATTGGGGTGATGTGGGGTGACTTTGTTTATTCTGGCAAGGATGCAGTTTTCAGAAAGATAAATAAATTAGGATGAGGCATGGATCTGGATCGCAAGGACCAGCTTCACGCCTCAGCACGTGTTCATGGATGGTGTGATGGATGGGGTGTTGCACGGTGCGCTGCTCTTTGTGCATTCGACATACAGCGAGCAAATTAAGAATGGCGACATATGAGGATGAAGGTCACCGCTATCTCTGAGTGAAGTGCTCCATCTTAAGTGTGAAACTGAAAACACTTCTGTCAGAGCATATAAAGATAAATTATACAAACTTATCCTGTTGTGTGGCATGCCTTTATTGGAGCACAAGGCGTTTATATCGTTTATTTAGTCTATTTAGTCTTTTTAATGTTTAGACTACAAAACATGTCACGTGCACACATTTTGATAGCAGATTTGTAATCTTAATTTTATCTATAAAATTACACTTTTTTTTTCTTAAATTATTGCATTCATTGATACTACTGATACATTTACCATAAATCTTTTATACTGAGATAACCTCCGCATTTTTACCATAGGAGAGAATCGTCAGGAGAGTCATTGTTTGGGGATACCATACAAATGAATGGGAAGGGCTGTAAACTGACACTTACCTGTCGCAAAATTGTCTGTGTCTTTTCCTATAAAAAAAGCAGTTTTATCATAGTAAACTCCACACATAGTTCATTCCAAAAGGACTGTTTATTGTAAAACATGTTGAAGATGATCGGACAGGTGGGTCAGTTCATTAAGTGATGAGCTGTTTTCTTACAAAAGCAGTTTATTCAGCACACTGAAGCATCTCCTCCATAGACATCCATTAAAAAAGTGGCCTCTGGTCTACTCGCCAGTGTGTACCACTGTGTTATGCATTTGTTGCTAACCTTGTAGGCTCAGCTTGGTAGAAGTGTTGTCTATATGATGTTGGTGCTTTAATAACGACAGTGAGAGAAACGCTACTTTTTCTTTTCAAAAGTGTTTTGCTGTTATATTTAAGGTGGGATTTTATTGCTGTGTTCATTAATATCATGATATGACAGTCACATCTGTCTATATGAACAGATGTTATTCAATGTTTATGTGATTTATTTGACCGAGTTTATTCCTTAGAATTCCTGTCAGTAGGCCTAACTAGCAGAGTTGCTAATGTTGTTCTTTTAGAAACTAAACCCAATTTCCACTTGTTTTTTCTAATTAGAGAGTAACAATGTTTATTTAGCTGGTCTGTTTGTTTAGCAAGAAAATAAATAATTAGAAAGTAAAAAATGATGTAACTGATCCCTTGTTTCACATGTTTTAAATCAATGTATTATTTATTTTAAATCATTTTAAAGTAATCTTTTTAATATATATATATATATACACACACACACACACACACACACCCACTGGCAGCAAACGTTTGGAATAATGTACAGATTTTGCTCTTATGGAAAGAAATTGATACTTTTATTCACCAGTGTCATTCAACTGATCACAATGTATAGTCAGGACATAAATAATGTGAAAAATTACTATTACAATTTGAAAACATTTTTCAGAACTTCTTAAACTACTTCAAAGAGTTCCTCCACGTGCAGCAATGACAGCTTTGCAGATCCTTGGCAATCTAGCTGTCAGTTTGTCCAGGTCCTCAGGTGACATTTCACCCCACGCTTCAGGTAGCACTTGCCATAGATGTGGCTGTCTTGGCGGGCACTTCTCACGCACCTTACAGTCTAGCTGATCCCAAAAAAGCTCAATGGGTTTAAGATCCATAACACTCTTTTCCAATTATCTGTTGTCCAATGTCTGTTTATTTACCCACTCTAACCTTTTCTTTTTGTTTTTCTGTTTCAAAAGTGACTTTTTCTTTGCAATTCTTCCCATAAGGCCTGCACCCCTGAGTCTTCTCTTTACTGTTGTACATGAAACTGGTGTTGAGCGGGTAGAATTCAATGAAGCTGTCAGCTGAGGACATGTGAGGTGTCTATTTCTCAAACTAGAGACTCTGATGTACTTATCCTCTTGTTTAGTTGTACATCTGGCCTTCCACATCTCTTTCTGTCCTTGTTAGAGCCAGTTGTCCTTTGTCTTTGAAGACTGTAGTGTACACCTTTGTATGAAATCTTCAGTTTTTTGGCAATTTCAAGCATTGTTTAGCCTTCATTCTTCAAAACAATGATTGACTGATGAGTGTCTAATATTGACCTTAAGACATGCCAGTCTAATGCATACTGTGGTAACTCAAAAACAAACACAAAGGCAATGGGCACATTCAGCCCCAACAAAACATAGCAAAATGTTTATTTAAACGGAAACGGTGGTGCGTTGAACACCCTGTTGTGTTACGCAAGCGTTGTGTTGCAACTATGGCAACTGAGAAGGCCATTCTTTGCGTTCTTTTCGAAGAATTTTCGGAGCCTGATGAAATCGCTTTAAATACATGTTTAATACTACAAAATATGCTTGATGTTACAGTTACTGCCCTTGCCATCCAGAAGAGCAGAGAACATCCCAATTGAGTGAAGGGATATGTGGAAACTGTGGTTCCTAATTATGGTGATCCAACATTTGCCTCACATTTCAGGATGACAAGGCAAACATTTCTTCTAATGTCTTCAATTGTTGCATACACCAGGCTGCAGTGGACACATTTGCAAAGGACTTTAGTTGGATCCATTGTGCGCACTGCCTTTTTAATATGGCAGGGTTAATATACAAGTCGCTGCTGATTGGGTAACACCTCTGACACACCCACCAAATGAGAGAAAACGTACCTCAAAGCCCATTGCACACCGTTTCACACCGTTTTGAGGAAACATGTCGTTCAACCCGGAAACTGTAGCAAAACGGTGCACACCATTTTGAGATTGAACGTGCCCAATGTTAAGCTTCATTTAACAAACCAATTAGCTTTCAGCTGTGTTTGATATAATGGCAAGTGATTTTCTAGTACCAAATTAGCAATTTAGCATGATTACTCAAGGATAAGGTGTTGGAGGGATGGCTGCCGGAAATGGGTCCTGTTTAGATTTGATCAAAAATGACTTTTTTTCAAATAGTGATGGTGCTGTTTTTTTACATCAGTAATGTCCTGACTATACTCTGTGATCAGTTGAATGCCACTTTAGTGAATTAAAGTATCAATTTCCTTCTGAAACAGCAAAATCTGTACATTATTCCAAACTTTTGGCCGGCAGTGTATATATATATATATATATATATATATATATATATATATATATATATATATATATATATATATATATATATATATATATATATATATATATATATATAAAATACTTGACTTACACTTTTTAGATACTAATAAAAGCATTACATTACAATCTTTAGAATTTAACAAGAAACTATATTGTTTAGGACACTTTATACTAGGATAATGTTATGATATAATGTATTTATATGTCGATTTACCTGCTCAGCATGCAGTTCAGATACTTGCATTATGTGATTATTTGTTAGGTTAGGTTAAAAGTCCCAATGAAGCCACAAAAGATACTGCAAGAGGTACAGGGAAATTAAGCTCAGCCCAACTGGCAATACAGCCTGGAATCTATCTGTCACATCAATGAAAGTTTGAAATATGTGCACCCTGTTAATGGGTATGTTTCAGTATGTGCCCCTCCGTTCCTTTAGCAGCTGCCTGATGCGCATCTAATCCCGTTGAAACACGTCTTGGCACCTGTAGTTTAAGGCCTCTCTCTCAGCGCCCACCCTCAAGCTGCAATAACACAACTGCATGAGATTAAGGAAACAGATGAAGGAATGGGGGCATGTCATTCCTTTAGAGAAGAAACCTCCAAGGCGTCAGCAAAAAAAGGTGCTTGCTTTGTTTCTTTACCATCCAGCTATTCAGCAGATTTTGAGCAGATGTTCTGTTCTCATATCAGAGTGTATACCCACCAGTATTTCCTTCCCCTGGTGAGGCTGCTTCTCTAAACTCTACTTATAGGTAAGCAGGCAGCTTTTGCTGATGGTGTGTGTTCAAGTTGGATGACTAGTTTGGATCTATCGTGTGGAGAAATATGGGCAGGATTTAAACTGGGGTTTCATTAGTGCTGATGATGTAGTCATAAATAAATATAGAAATACTGAACTGCTCAGAGAGTTATAAGGTCTCTTCTCTTTTTATTTGTTCTCTCTGTCTCTCCATCTGTTCCTTCTCTTTCTTTATTTTACTTCTAACAACATACTGTATCTCATCTTGAAAGGAGCAGCAATTTAGAATGTAAAGTCCACAGATATCCAGTTAAAATGACCAACAACTTAATTGTGTCGTTTGCTCACTCATTTAGTCGTTCATTTGTTCTTGTTTTTCATCCATTCATTCTCATTCATTCTCTCATTTAGATGCTGTGGTACAATCCTTGGCATCTTAATATTGTTTGGGTATACTTCATATCTGTTCCCTCTAGCTATTCTTTCAGAGTTTTGAATCGGCTGTTTTTCTTTCTGCAAGCAGTTTATACATTTTCCTCTACCCCATTCTACCATTATTTGTATTTTTCTCTTTGTCTCAGGGTCCCTTTTTGGCCCTACTCC
Source organism: Myxocyprinus asiaticus (assembly GCF_019703515.2). Lineage (NCBI taxonomy): Eukaryota > Metazoa > Chordata > Actinopteri > Cypriniformes > Catostomidae > Myxocyprinus > Myxocyprinus asiaticus. Next base: position 14,725,807 of record NC_059373.1, on the reverse strand, counting down.
TCTACTATCTGTTTTTCTCCTTTCTGTCCCCCTCTTCTCAGTCTAATGATGCACAGTAAATGCTAACTCTTCTTTTTCCTTCCCTTTTTTTCCCTCTTTTCTCCTTTCACCCCTACCGGCACCCCCAAGGTTAAACGAGCTCATTTAATTGCCCATCATCAATTAAATGTTGACTTATGAGCTCCAGGGTGTGTAGGATGGATCTAGTTATTCTGCTGAAGACCCCTCCTTGGACCCTGTTATAGTGCTTCTTTTTCAGGGTCTTGCTTAAACAGATCCTACCGGTTGTCGGGGGAGGGTTTGGGGGGGATCTCGCCCCAGGGACAGGAACTTAATGCGTTTTTAATGAGAGTAGTCTGGAAAGTGACACCGCATAAGTGGCTGATATGATGTGTGCTTGCGTATTTGTGTGCGGAAGTTTGTGTGTGTACTCAAGTTTGCTTGTTCCCAGGTGAATAAAAACCTCCATGTTATTCCCCTATTAATGGCTGCTGTATGTTTAATATCTCTCGGCTCAGCTCTGCTTTGGAGGTGCATAATAAGGGAGAGTTATTTTAATAAGATGACAGCGATTAATATTCTAATTTCTCCAGTGTGAAGAGAAGAGAGGGCTGATGCATGGCCTCCGGTGCAGCATATATTACAGTCTTTGCGCTTCATCTAATATTAATATGGGTTGTTTGGATATTTTAATATGTCTTGGGCTAAACCAACGGAAGGCACTGAAAAAGATAGATGGCTGACAAAAGAAAATTTTGCTGCTTCATTATTAAGGCAGTCATTTGAAAGTAATGGAGTTTGCGGACATGAAAGAGTGTATGAAATATGAACTAAGAGACTCTTTAGCCGCTCATAATCGCTCGGTCCGCCTGCACGCCTCTCTCACACACTTCAACGGATCAGTCAACCGTCTGAACACTGCATTTAAATCTCCAGTCAGCCGCCAGCTCAAATGCTGTGGTTATAAAACTTTGGGACTAATATTTCACTCTAAGCTGGTGGTTGACCAATATAGATTTTTTGATAGCTGATGCTGATACCAATATCTTGATATAATGCAGATATACAAAATAGTATTTAATAGTAGCAAATGAAATGCACATAAATTGCTGAAATGAAATTAACACTTATTTTACAGAATATTTATTATGATATTCATAACAGAAAGTGTCCATTATCCATTGAAATGGCTTTTGGAACTGACACAAGAGGAGGTACTGCTATGTTAATTACCCAAGTGGGCATGGTTATCGGCCAAACCCAATCATCTCAAAATGGCTAAATATCGTCCGATTAATTGACCTAGCTGATATTGGTCTATTACTACACTGTGCATCAGACCAATAAAACATTGCAAGCTCAATCCAGCCACCCGAGAAGGTCGAAAGTTTCGCAATTTACATTATTATAGATCTTTGTTCAATGAAATATCCCAGTATGTCCTTTTTCAGGTTTGAGACTAAATTTGAAGATGTTTTAGGCTATGTAAAAAGAATGTCAAGTGCTTCCTTCCTGTGAGTTTAAGAGCAAGTCAAGGTCCAGGTATTTTCAGTCTTTTTTTAAGTATGCCTTCACCTTCCTCCAGTGTTCATAATTATTTTGTTGGGACGAGGTCATTCTCTTTTTTAATAGCACAATTAAATAGGTTGGAGTATGTGTACATAGTTTTTCCCCTCAACCCTTTGTAAGATTACTTTTTTAATGGTGCTCTGGTTAAGAAAAGTAATTGGTGGAATTTATTTTAGGGGTTGCGGACATGGGACTCCAGGTCACGTATTCAATTTTACACCTGCTCTCGGGCAGAATATCATATAAACTGTACCACAGACCCTGACCTTTAGCCTCAAGAGTAGTCGTTTCAGTGCAGATGGACTTCTTTGCCTTGCCCCTTTGCTCTGTTCATCAGAGGGAGAAGAAACAGCAACCTTCTCCTGGTCTTCCTCTGAGAACTCACAGGCAGTGATGAATGCTGGGGTTTGTGTGTCATCAATCAGCACCACATATGTCTGTCTCTTTGGGAGAGTGTTTTGAGACTCAAGTTGTGTCTCAAATAATGTCATATTCACAGTGTACTTTACAGATACTGTATTCAGCCATGTAGTTAATGACTTTTCGAAGGGTAGTATCTTCTCAAATGTTTTTTAAATACACATAAGATTTATTTTCTTTTTCAGGGAAATTTAAAATGACTGTGATATGTTGCTGCTAGCTTTGTCAAGTAGGCTCAAACACAATGAAGATCAAATTATGTAATATTCGTACCATGTTGGGTGATGATGAAGCATTCAACTCACATTTGTAAGGTGCTGTCTTCTTAGAAGTGTTGGTAGTTGCCACATTCAACATCTTAACAATTTTTAGTGATAACCCCAAGGTTTCTTTTGCTGAGAACCCCTCCTCTTCTGCAATATAGGGAAAGCTGAAGCCGTTGAGTGCATAAGTATGCATGTTTACCTGCACAATCTTTCACCGATTATGGTTAACAAGCAGACAATGTGTAATGTCATGCAAACACCTTAAACATCTTTCCTTTATTGAGGTAAGGTCATAAACGGTAGAAGCAAAAAATGTTCGGCACACGTTTTTGACGACTACCCCGATTTCATGTTGCATGTGCAGTAAATACCTTTACCGACGTTCTTACTGGCTTTTCCAATGTGTGCAAGTGTTGTGCACATGCCGGTTAATCATTTTGACATCAAAATCACAGTATAATTTAAAATCTCATGTAAACACTGATTTCTTGTGCTTGTGGATTTTTGAATAAAGCCGGTGCCACACTAGCCAATTTTAATCAGTAATTTTCAGTTATGGGCTTTATTAACATAATCACTGGCCAGGCGGGGGGAGACGAAGCGCAGTAGCTTCTGCCAGCAAGAAGTCGTTAATCACTTGACCATTGGGACTCCCTGCTGAGTTAATGGTTCCAGCAACGTAAACAGGATCCAACATGACAGAAAAACATTTTTGTCTCCCGGGCGGGGTCTTGTGTTCTCATTGGTTCGAGTGATCAGTGAGCCTCTTCTTTTACTGAAGAACTGACAAGACGTCAAGCTTATCTGAACGCTTTCATTGCACTCAGCTGCATATCATCACAAACATTGATTGTAATCCAAAATTATTCTGTCACTGTGACGAGGAGGAGGGTGTGGCCGGTCCGAGATGGTGCACGGCCAGCGCTGTATCAGCTGATCAGCGGCCACATTGCATCTCTCTTTCTCTCGAACTAGTGCCTCCGGCTCCCCTTAATCTCGCTCTCCTGCTGATCAGCTGATTCAGCACTGGCCATGCACCATCACAGCCCAGCCACGCCCTCCTCCTCGTCACACTCCTCCCCGCCCGTTTCAGGCCGGCGGATGTCAGCGAGTCCTCCTGCTTCTTTGGCGGACGGCAGCAACCCCTCCGTCCCCAGGCGGATGGCAGCGACTGCTCCCCTGACAGATGGCAGTGGCAAGGACTCCGCGACAGTGCATCCTTCCTCCCTTCCGGGCTTCGGCACCACTGTAACAGTATAAAGATGGGCAAGGAGGAGGCGGGAACCGGCTGAGCAGTCAACATAATGGTTGAATGATAAAAATGAACTTAAAACATCTTAAACCATAAATGAACACAGACACACATGCAGCGCGGCCATGTGCGTCCCTCTTTCTCTTGAACTGGCGCCTCCACCTCCCCTTTATCTTGCTCTCCCACTGATCAGCTGATTCAGCGCTGGCCGTGCACTATCACGGCCCGGCCAAGTCACCAAGTGTTTTTCCTGTGTTTTTTTTCCTACACTAAAATGACTAATGAAACCAGCAGAGGCACAACAGTCTGTTTTTATTGGACGTAATTTCTTTACTCACTGAAAGCTGCATATGGACATACGCGTTCTACAGCAAACCTCGAGGGGATACATACACAATCACACACTTTCACAAGTTATGTTACTCCATGAATCGCATCCGAAATCACTCTTTTACAATTGTATATGCTCACGCGGTACTCCTGTTGTTATTTCGGCGAGCTACATGTCATGGGAATCAGAGAGAGAGAGAGAGAGAGAGAGAGAGAGAGAGAGAGAGAGAGAGAGAAAGAGATGCGTTGAGTTGGTATGTTTGTTACCCCTCCTCCATTTTGTATCACCAAGTTTGTCATACCTCCAAATGAAGAGAGCGAGGTCTCATCAAAATGGTCAGCATGTATGACGCCCTTGACCAAATAGAGTTGTTTTGAGTCTGCTAGTGTGGCGCTGGCTTAAGTTGATTTTTCATAGTAATCAATGTATTGGTGACAATGTAGATTAACTCTGTGTCAGTTTTCAGTTGAACAAGTAATCTGGGTACTCATAGTACAGTACATCTTGTTGCATTTTTCAGTGTGAACACACTACTGTCATTACTTGTACTGCAAAATGCCGTTGGAATGTGCAGAAATATGTGAACTGGGACAGACCTTCAGCCCCAATCCCTCTTGAGCAGAGGTGCCCAAACTAGGGGCCGCGGGCCAAAGTGATGACCTTTGATTTAGCCCGCCTTGCCATTGATGACAGGAAAAAAAAAAAGAATAAGAAAAAAAAATATGGCATTGATGCTGCTCTTCGTTTTTAATAAAAAAAAATTTGTTTTAAATTGTATTTTATTTTTTTTTATTTTTTTTGCATTACAAAAACTATAGCTTACTTGAAAAGTAGAGAGTATAAGTGATTTTTTTTTTTTTTTAAATGTATACGCATACTTCAATGACCTTTAAATATGTGCTGTCTGAAAGTTCGCTCCATTGGCCATCCCAGGTGCCACCCCAAAATATTCACTATGATTGGCCAGCTTCCAAGCTGGAGGTGTGCCTTCAATACCACCAGACAGAACCTAGTTGGTTTAAAACGGAGCGGGAACTGAAGCAGTGTCAAGAAATGACAGGTAATTAGGTGGACTCGCGGAATAGTGCATACAGTCATCTGAAATTAAATATGGCTTGAGCGTGCACTATACGTTGTGCATTATTTCATATCCGCGTGAACGTGACTACTGAAGCGCACATGTGAAGGGGGCTTGATAAAGTCAGGTGAGGGAGCATTTTAATATAAACAACGGTTCCATTCACTCCAAACACCACACAACATTACGACAAGCACTATAAGTGAACAGACCAGGACTCTCAAAAATCCCTTTTCTGCCCTGCCAGCTAGAAAAAACGGTAATGCAGTAAACCAATACTTCATATTTCATCTTATTTTGACTAAAACCAGTTTTGGGGTGTGTATAAAATCTGTGTGCCCATACTGTAATTCGTTTGACAAACGTGAGGATATCTCGTTTACTTGCAACTATCTGCCTAAAAACAGATAGCTACAAGTTTTTTAATAACCATAAGATACAATGCCATATTTCGGCAGGTTCTTGATCATAATCATATTTTGGAGTCAACGAAATTAACAGGCCTCTCAATTTTTTTTAATTTGCAGAAATGTGCTTCGTAGTTTTTATTTCCTTTCATAATGTTATGCATTCAGCCTTAATCCATCGCCTAGTCCATCTATTAAGAAAAGAAGCAAAAGTACAATTCAAGTTTTTGATATCACAACAGGAAAACAGTTTTAATGTCAAATAAAAATAAGTAGGCTAAATTTTACGGCATTGTTTAATTAAAAAATCCTTTTACATTTAGCAGTCCCAATAAATGGTAATACGGAGTGAAATCCAGGACAATGTGTAGCCTTGATCTATGATAAGAAATATCTTTAATATCTTCTTTGTCACAAAACAAAACAAAACAATATCCTACTTGATAGTATTACGTCATGACATTGTATCTGAATCTCTCCCAAACTGCACAGAACTACCGTGTGTTTAATGTGAAATGCGCTGTTCTTAATGAGACAGTAACCATGTTTTAAGAGACACTTACATTTAGTCGTTTAGGAGACATTTTATCCATAGTGACTCACAAATGATAGAGACACAACATCCATAAAAATTATAATGAAATCAATGATGTGCATTGTGCAAGTATAGGACACTTGATGATTTTAATTTTAGAGTTCTGTGTGTTTTGCAGTATTAATATTTAATTTGAAAATAATACAGTTTGATATATGCAGCATTTACTTTTGGCCCACTGCCCTCAATCAAGTTTGATTTTTGGCCCTTCATAGGAAAAAGTTTGGGCACCTCTGCTCTTGAGGAACTGGAGTGTGCCAATGCTAGTCCTCTTGCTGGGAACTGCGGGTGTGAGTAATGGGACAGATTCTGTTCATGCACTTTTTGTCCTGGAAGTCCCGAACAACATGAATCTTTGTCGAACTAGCCACCCGTCCTTGAGAGAACAGAGACCTTAACAGTCAAGCAAGCAGAAAGAGAGAGCTAGACAAGATGACAGAGGCATAAAGCTTTCCAAGTAAAGACAGGATAGAATTTGGAAGATGAATCAAAAGGGAGACAGGAGGGGGCAGTTGAAGGTGGTAAATCTGTCACTGCACTGGGTCACACATTGCTGAACAGGTTTCCCCTTTTTATTGTACAGCGAGTGAAAGAGAGTTCTGCTTCATGGAGTATGAACTAGGGTAATGTACCTTGATAGCTCTCTTTCTGTCTCTCTGTCTCCACACTGTTCTCATACGTTCTTCTCAACACCTAAATGCCTAACTGCTACTGTCAAGATGGCTTGTACCCTACTCTACCCTGTCGTCTGTCCTGTTTCTTTTGCTCTCTCCCTTTCCATTATTTCTTATGTGGTCCCCCGCCTTTACTGACGTGAAAAATTATCAGTTAAAATGAAAGCTTCTCTCTGTGTGTGTGTTTGTGCATGTCAATGAGGTGCCATAATGTTCTGTCCAGGGAAATAAATCAGCCTCTCTCCTTGACTTTGCTGCAGTGGCAGGACATGTACAAAATAAGAGAAAGGCAGAAAGAAAGAAAACAATTAAAGAGAACGCAAATGAGATTGGAAGATGAATGCATTTGGAGAGATGAAATGATGCTATTACTATTTTCTTTACTGTTTTTGCTCATTGTGTCTCTTAACTAATGCATAACACAAACTTATCATGAGCATGTAAACACATCTTATTGTTTATAAAAAAGATGTGATGGAGTGCAGGGTTAGTAGGGCTACAGAAACCACAGAGTAGGTTCACACTTTCACTCAAAGCAAATGGACTAGGTTTTGGAGCCAATACTTTTTTTTCTTGTGGTTCAAACAGAAGTCACTGGCAGATCAATTCATGGATAAATTAAATAGATGATTAAGTGTATTAAAAAGTGATGACTCAGATCATCCTGGGGACTGTCCTGCAGCATGTTAACATTTGAAGAAATATGTGCAAAGAAGAATTTTTTTTTTTGCTGCAGGGAGAGAGAAATAGAAAATAATTTTGCTCTGAATATCATGGGCCTTCTGGGGTTTAAGATAATGAGTCACATTCTAAAAGGTGGTATTTAAATTTTCTAAGAAACTTTGAAGATGAATTTTTTTTTTTCAGTTCCTGATATCTTTATTGTATCTTTTTTAAGACATGTATTTGTTCTATTGAGAATTGTTTGGACTGTATATGTACAGTATACTGTACAGTATACATACATCAATTGTATACATCCCCATTGTATATATCACTATCAGTGTGACAACAGCAGTAAATAAATTTGTATCCTAAGGGAATTTTGAATCCCTCTGGAATTAATTTCTTTACTTAAAGACAAAGACTATCTTCCCACACTTTCTATCATATTCTTTCCTTTCCTTAAGCATTATCATAAATGTGAATAACATAAAGATATGCTGCTAAATAGTTTTTGTCCAATTGTTTATATCTGACTTTTGGTTGGATGAATAGGATGAAAGCCTGTCCAATGTAACGGTTCTGGAAGAGGAGATGCAAGGAGGAGGCTGAGTGTTTGTATGTGCACATTTGTGCATGCATGGTTGTGTGTGTGTGTGTCCTTTTATGATGTTTAAACTGCCTGCAGTATGAGTCCGTTTGTTGTTAGATCATTCTCTCTTGTTCTGTGTGTAACCCATTGGCCCCTGAGCATTGAGATGATCTAAACATGCTTTGTGTGGTTGGTGCTTTAGTTTTCTTTTGTGTTAAAAGGCCCTCAAGTATTTGCCAGTAATCTCTTTCTCTTTCTCTCACTTTCTCTGTTTCATTTTGTAATAGCTCACTAATTATAGACTACAATAAAGCACCTTAGAATTGCAATTTGTGAAGCCATGTGGGAGGGGAAAAAAGCAGTGTGTGAGATGGAGGTTGACTTAGTGAAAATTAACTGGAGAGACAGAGAGAGTGAGAGGATGAAGATTAAAAAAAACCTCCCGTTCATACAATGCTGCTATTATTGAGCAGATTAAGAGATCAAAAACTGATTTTTAGCAAATCACCTTGAGTGCTTGGGTAAAATTATACTATCGAAAATAATCCTTTGAACAGATTACTTGATAAATAATAAAAGAACATTGGTGTTTAATATCCCTAGCTTTAAGAGGAAGGTGTATATGTTTTTCAAAAATGTGTATTCAAAGCCCCTCTCACATTTGTAATTAAGTCTTTTTTTAATTTCAAACTGTTTCAATCAGTTATTAGTGGTGATTAGTAAAATAAGCATCACTATTATTGCCCATACAATAATAATAAAAAATAAAAAAAATGGTTGTTTAAATCATTGAGGTGAGGTGTGCTATTACTTTTCTAAGTGATTGGACTTTTTGCCTTGCAAATGGAATATATACTGTATATATATATATATATATATATATATATATATACTCGAGTACTCTAAATAAATAAGGGGCAATTACATGTTCATAACTGTATATATATATATATATATATATATATATATATATATATATAATAACATGTCTGACAAACGTCTTTGGCTGCTGTATTGCGTCTTGTTCCAGTTTATCGTCTATTCATTATTATAGGCTGTTATAAAATAGTATGTTACAAAATGTAAAAAAGATTGCATAATCAAAATATAATACATCATATTTTGTCATTATGTGAAGATTCGTTGCCCAACTCAATGAAAGAATGTGCACAACGCGCGTCTGTCTGGTCTTCCTTCAGGTTACTGTAGTAATCTTAGTAAGCGCGCACCAGTTTTTTAGTGACTGTCTGAACCGTCTATTTTCAAATAACAGGAGATGCCATAACCATTGCGTTTAAATATGCGTGTTAAGTTGAAGTTCAGTTTTGAAGATGCTGCATTGTGTTCCATTTAACTGCGCTCTGTCTAGATGTTTGAAACACTCGCCTGCTGTATATGCGTTGCTTCAGCACATTGAGTCCACTGCCACACGCGCCTGGTGTGCGTGTGTGTAAGTGTGTGTGTGTGTGTGTGTGTGTGTGTGTGTGTTTGTGTGTGTCCCCAAATGTTCGCTCTTGTGAGGAAAGCCGCAATGCTCTGTATTGTTGTTGCTGTGATTCATGAAGTGTTCCATTCAACTTGGAGAGTCTGAATTTCCACCTTTCAGCTGAGGAAAGTGCAACGGAATGACACTTTATATCGGATATCTAACTTGGAAACTCGAGCAGAAATCTTCATTCATTTCGTCGAGATGCAGATGTGGGAGGTTTTAACAGTGACAATCATTCACTTTTATTAAATAATATCCATTAACGAGTCACAATTCTTACATTTAAATGATAATAAAGTGTGTTTAGCAAACGTTTTGCAGAGACAAGTGTTCAAAACACGGTTAATTACACTCTCTTTTTTTTGATTATTGTAACGATAGCATTGCAGCATCGTATCAGTTTGTTTGCCATGAGAAGTCTCTGATGATAATCAATGTACTGCTCAAAGTCACAACATAATCAATCTCAAAATTAAAAATAAGCTCCCTCTTTGACACTTGTGTGTTTAGTTGTCAGGTAATTGTCACTGGATTTTGAATTAAGTGAAAAGTCACATCATGTGTGATCACTATCGATCATCGTTTTCATGATCGATCATTGCTGCCACGTCCGAGTCCTCGAGTACTCGTGCCCATCCCCAATATATATATATATATATATATATACACACACACACAGTACTGTGCAAAATATTTGCATCCCTAATATATATATATATATATATATTAGGGATGCAAATATTTTGCACAGTACTGTGTGTGTGTATATATATATATATATATATATATATATATATATATATATATATATATATATATATACATACACACACACACAGTACTGTGCAAAAGTTTTAGGCACTTGTGAAAAACTTTCAAAGTGAGGATTTCTTAAAAAAATTATGACATAAATAGTTTTCATTAATCAATTAATGTCATACAAAGTCCAGTAAACAGAAAAAGAGCTAAATCAATATTTGGTGTGAACACTTTTGCCTTCAAAACAGTACCAATTCTCCTACTTACACCTGGACACAGTTTTTCTTAGTTGTTGGCAGATATGATGTTCCAAGCTTCTAAGCCACAGTTCTTCTATCTATTTAGGCTGTCTCAATTCCTTCTGTCTCTTCGTGTAATCCCAGACTGACCCGATGTTCAGTGGGGGGCTCTGTGAGGGCCATGCCATCTGTTGCAGGTAACGTTTGTGAGTATAAAATGTATATTTCCTATTGACACACTAAAGTAGCAGATATAAATAACCATCTTAAGACAAATGTTTTTGTGAAACATCTTATGTGCCTAAGACTTTTGCACAGTACTAATATATATATAGTGACCAACCACCCAGAACACCTTAGCAACCACCTAACAACCACACAGAACACCTTAGCAACCAACTAAGACATTTAACTTAATTTTCAGCTCAGCAAACATAACATAATAAAATTAGACCAAAATGTGATATGTGATCTCTCAGGATTAGTAAAAGAGATAGAGAAAGAGATGCACTCTGTAAGACCCTGCATCATTCATTGAGCAAATAAACAATCTCCTTTAAAAATGCTGGCAAACCAGCTCACCTGCCATTCAATGTAAAAAGTTGCGTTTTTCCTCAGAGATGAATTTTGCAGAGTTGGTTTTCACATCATTATGTGGAAGGAGTCTGTCAGTAACTTAGGTTAAGCATGAATCAGTTTATTTGTCTCTATGGCAGTCATTTTGAAAAGTGATGTCCCACGTCTAGAAGCTGAAGTGAACTATGTCAAAAAATATATTCTTGTTAGAATTTTGATTGTGCTCTGTCAAACCAGGAATGAAGCCTGGGATTTGGCTTTTTTATTTTTTAAAGTTCGTTGTACTTTATCAAGCCTACATTTGCTGTATTTTAAAGTCATCAGACAGCAGCATAAGGTAAGAGTTTGTAGACTCCCAGAACAAAACACAAAACAAACGTGCCACTCTTCCACCTTTGAAATGCTGAGTGATTAGATTGATCTTATTTCCTTATGGTCAAACTTTTTATTATTTATTCTTTTAAAGTTTTTTGTTTGCACCATGTTAATTTGGTATGTGTTTTGCAGCAGAAATCAATGAAGACATTTTCAAACAAACGTTTGAGTGTGTTTGTTTGTCTCTGCTGACACATATCAGACAGCAAGGCAATGCTTTAGTGTCTCCTCAGTGTCTGCGCTGACATGTTTGTCAGCTTTCGTCTTTCCCTCTGCCTTCATTGACACGACCATGAGCTCAGCTCTGTGATTTCATTCTCTCTGTCTGTCTGTCTCTCTTTTTATTTCTTGCTTTCTTTCCCACTCCCCCTTTCACTCGCTTCCCTCCTTCTTTATTCAGCACTGTGCCTGAGACGTTTAAATTTTGTGTGTACTTTTAATGAGGGTTTTTGATTTCTCAAAGCACTAATATCCATAACCATTCATATTCATGGCCTGTATTAATAAAGAGGAAAATGAGCAAATCTGAGATATTTCAATGGCAGTTGGCTTATTATCCTTCATTATCTTTTTTTAATGGCCTCACTCGTGAATGGAATCAGAGACTGCTATAACATAATAGAATAGCGCAGAAAAGTTTTAGAGAACGAGGGAACACTGACGGATGAAAAGTTATTTATTTCAGTGTTGATTTTCTTGTTACCTTTACTAGAAAAAATATTAAAAGATTGCCTGTAATAGTCTATTGATATGGAGAGTCATTCATTTCATTGTGTAAAAACAAACAGCTAAAAATAATATTCTTAACATAATATTAGGAAAAAAAAAAAACATTTGCAATATTCAGATAACCTCGAGGGTTCATGAATGGTTATTAGGTTTATCGTCAGGACTCGGGAATAAAGAAATATTTAACTTGACACGTGTCTGAAAAATGCAGTGCCCCTACGCAAAACGCTGAAAAAAAAAAAAAAACCCAGTTAGATGCAGCACAACGATCAAAGACATCTGTCAAGCACGTTTAAATAGAAAACAAACAACATACAGCGCAAATGCACGCAAAAATAAGTGTGAACTGCCCCTAACTCACCCTATACTTTGGCAGATGCAGATGCTATTTGTGTCCTGGTGCAAATAATGGTATATGCTATTTACACCCCAGTGCAAATAGTGGCAGATATCATTTGCACCCCAACCCTGGTGCAAATAATGGTAGATACTAATTGCACCCTGGTGCAAATAGTGTCAGATACTAATTGCACCTATATTGATATACAAACATGCAGTATATGGGCATCACTGCAGTGTGTTTATTGTGTTTATTTAGAGTCCCACAGACACACTACATTTACCCCTACTCCTAAACCTAACCCTAACCCTAACCTTACCTTAGAAAAAAATAATCTTGGTTTATTACAGTCACCAGTTTCACCATGGTATTTTGTTGTAAATTTACAGTAACCACAAAATTAACAATGGTTACTATATTACCACCATATTAATGTACTAACAACACCATTGTTAATTGCATTAAAACTATGGTTTCTGCCAAAGGACATAGTTACTACAATATTAGTAATACAGTGATGCAATCTACACACAAGCGATGCTGAGCCACGGGAACGAGTGCGAACAACAGACTGCACCTCCATATCAAACCCTTCTCTGCACTCCCCAACATTCACCGTGACCAAATCATTGCAATGAAATCAACATTAATATTCATTTTTATCTATTATTTTAAGTAGTATTAAAGGAAATATTATGAGTGGAAGCAGGAAATCGGATAAGAAAAAGAAAGTTGCTAGGACAACAGCACGTATATACACTGACTTTATACCCCATACCACAGCAGTGATGCCTACTGTCTAGTCTGTCATATAATTCTGTGGTTTCACCAGAATATTGGGGTGCAAATAGCTGCTCTGTGTGGCAGATGCTATTTACACCGGGGTGCAAATAGACACTCATAAAAATAAAACTTATTAAAACCTGGTTGAGGACCTCTATTACACATGTATAATAACCGGATACTGATTTTGGTATTTGAATACAGGCACGTCGAACAGTTAACTGAATAAAGACTATATGTGCATATTCCTAGTATTTAGCATAAGTCTAAGACTAAGAGCTATGTTTTAACGTTAACATGCAAGTATGTATTTGGGATGGATATCACTGAGATTGCATAGTGAGCACATGCATACAGAGCTCTTGCTGTGTGTGGAATAGGGGAGCGACACTTGGTGAATGTGTGTAGAATGTGAAACACCATGCCGAGAATATGCACACCAATGTCAGCTGGACACCTATGGCTGTTACCTAGGGGAATTAAGGGTCTCATTTATTGTATGCGAGTGTGCTTGAGTGAGTACTGAATGTGTGTGTGTGTGTGTGCCTAAATTGTCTTCAAAAGTGAGTTAAATTTGACAACCACTTTGTCACTTTGGGGACATTCAGGGACATTTTCAATTGGAAAATCAATTAATAAATAAAGCAAAAACCGTGGTTTTTTTTTGTGAAAAACTTTCAAAGTGAGGATTTCTTTAAAAAAAAAAATAATGACATAAATAGTTTTCATTAATCAATTAACGTCATACAAAGTGCATAAAACAGATAAAGAGCTAAATCAATATTTGGTGTGAACACAGACACACTACATTTACCCCTACTCCTAAACCTAACCCTAACCTTGCCTTCAAAACAGCACCAATTCTCCTATTTACACCTGGACACAGTTTTTCTTGGTTGTTGGCAGATAGGATGTTCCAAGCTTCTTGGAGAATTCGCCACAGTTCTTTTATTTATTTAGGCTGTCTCAGTTCATGTAATCCCAGACTATAGCAGATATAAATAACATCTTAAAACAAATGTTTTTGTGAAACATCATATGTGCCTAAGACTTTTGCACAGTACTGTATGTAAAACAGTTTCTTTTAGTGGGGACAGAGTTATTATTAGGGCTGTCATTTGATTACAATTGATAACATTTTTTAATCGAATTAATGACATGTTATGCTGATGCAATTAATCGTATTAATCAATTTAATCTGATGAATTAATCAATTTAATTAATCAAATTAATAACAATTAATCACATGTATAAATAATTGCTGAAATTCAATATATAATAAAAATAGGCCTAATTATATATATATATATATATATATAAAATATTTAATCAATTTTAATATTGTTCATTTATAAAAATATCAGATAAATCAAAGAAAATTTATATGAAAGAAATTATTTTTTTGGGTAGACGAGTGAAGTATGGATTAAACAATACAATAAGTCAGTATATAGTTTGGTTTATTTCCATATCATTGGACATAAGCCTATCACTGGTCTACAGTCCAGAGTGAACCATTTTACAATTGAGTTCATTAAGTTGTCTAAAGTAGACTTCTTTCCATCTGTACATGCGGCAGACAAATGCTTTTGGTGTTTTACTACAGTTTTGTCACATTTCACTGGTTTTCAGCATCTCTCCATAAACACTGCATTTTTGAGATGCTGTGTCAAGTAAAAAATAGGTGAAACTTTAAAAATCAAGTCTCAAACCCCCTGCGGTTTGATTAGCTGTCGGTTTGTTCTCTGTACAGCTGCATGTTCCCTCTCCAGCTGGAGCTGTGCTTACTGCCCCCTGCTGACTGAGAATTGAAAAAAAATAATAATAAAACATGGAGGTTGAACTTCAAGCTTGAATTGTAAGGTGGTAGGAAAATTCCTTATTACAGTGGTGGGATTAATTGCATTACTTTTTTTTACATTTATAATTTTTTAATTTTTCTAAATTTTTATATAATAAATCACACTGAATTAATGCGTTAAATTATTATAGTATTATAGTAAATATAGTTAACTATGTTATATTTCTAATTATATAATAATTAAAAGTTGATTTTATGTCCTAATTTAAATTATTTAGCAAAGAGTGTGTGTAACAGGGTTCATTGGAAAGGAGGAGGCGGGAACCGGACGAAGCATCAAAGTAATGTTTTTAATAAACTTAAACACAAAGACACACAAACGTAAATGCATACAGGGCAGCTGCCTGTTGCTCTCTCTCTCCCGAACTGCCGCACCTCTTTGCACTTATCCCTCTCCTCGCTGATTAGCCTGATTGGGGGCCGGGCGTGCATAGTCACGCCCCGGCACCGCCCTCCTCCTTGTCACAGTGTGAAATGGGGCAAAGGACTGTTGTTGACACTGTCCTGTGTGTGCTGATTTTTGTTTGTTTTTGTATTATGGTACTGTGCTGTAAAATGATGTGGATTAAAGTGAATTGTTAATGGGAAGTTGAAGAAAAATTCCATGTCTCAGGTGTTTAGACGACAGTGGAGGGGTCCGAGTGTTCTCAGATATCCTATAATGCACATACCCACTCATACAAGCTTACAGATTTTAATGTGTTTTACAGATTTAAAAATGAATGTAAGATTGATCATGAACCCCTTTCACCTGTTTGGTTTTCCTCTGCCTTTCATTTCCCTTTGATTTTCTCTTCTCTCTGTTCTCTCTCATGAATCCATCAGGCTGTTTGTCCTCGTAAATTCCTGCATTAGAAGTTTAGCCTTCAGGGCTGGAAGCAAAACATCTCAAATAGCGTCATATGGTGAGTGGAGTGCAATCTGATCAAAACTGGACAACTTAGTGGAAAAACATTTGGATTACATTTTAACCACAAACACCAAGAAGGGGATGTGTTTGAATCTGTTTCCTCTTTGGGAAAGAGTTATTTTTGCCTCCTGTGTGAATGTGATTCAGTGACGTGATTCGCTGGAATACATGCCCAGACTTGTGTGTGAAGTGCTCTCATTAGTGTCTCTGAAGGACAGTCATGGCTGAATGGGGGAGCTGTGTGGTCACTGTGGCTCTTTTTCAATTAATAAGGTAGATAGATGATGACCGCTGCCTCCTGACAAGCTGGTAATAACTCCACTCACCTATAGAGGGCGCTCTTTAACTGCACATGTTTCCTTGGATTGTCACGCTGACCTCAGTCATTGAGTGTCTGCCTTCAATATAATGTACATGTACAGACGAATAAAACAAGACCACAGTGACCAACTCTGCTAAAGATACTTACTCTTTATTTAGGGTTAGTCTATATTATTTATAATTAGCTTTATATAAAAACAATAGAGATATATAGCATGTCATCATTTAGATAGCTAAGTAAATGTGCATGTGTGTGTGTTTGAGACTCTGATGTGTAGAAACTAAAGGCTGTTGCCCTCACTTATGAAACTCCCATGCAAAGTGAAAAGGCCTAAGATGTCACAAAGCATACTGGGTCTTATGTGCCATCTTATGTGAGCCGGCTCAAATCCCTGCATATGAAATCGTCTTCAATATTAATGTAGTCTGATTAAACCGTCCAGAAATTTTAATATACCTGACAGAAAGTAACATGATTTTGGTGCTCTTTAAGGCTAATGTTGACACTAAGACTGCTTTTTAAATGTCATAAAATTAAATATAGTAGTTTAAGGAGATATTATTTACACACCGTCATGTTGTTCCAAACCTGTATGAATTTCTTTCTTCAGTGGAACACCAAAGGAGAATGTTAGCCACAGTCACCATTTACTTTCATTGCATCTTTTTCCACACAAAAGTGAAGGGCAACTGAGACTAGCATTCTGCTTAATTATTTCTATGGGGTTCCACGGAAGATAGAAAGTCATATGGTTTGGAACCAAATGAGGGTGGGTAAATTATGAAATCATTTTCATTTTTGGAGTCAAGGCAACTCAGTGTGTAATTCAGTAAATACACTAGCATTGCCAGTAGAAAACATTTACTGTGATGGGCATAGTTTGAAGATTAATACAGCGAGTGGAGTAATTTTTGTGTAGCAGGTCAGTGAGCTGTAGTTTTAAATCTTGTTTAGGCCATTGTTTATAGTTGCCTGATGAGCCTGTGGATGGGATCTTGCTAATAGATACATGGTGTAATTTGTAAGCAGTGTAAATCAATGCGAGTGGGAGCGCCAACAAGAGAATAAATCAGGTGATCATAGACAAGCGCTAATAAGCCATTTCACTCTTAACAAATTAATCTTTAAGTGGGTAGAGAGCTTAAGCTTGTTTCTGTGCATTTGCGACTGAAAGCGGATAATACAAAAAAAGAAGAGACTTCTCCACAAAATTCAGTGATTGTTATCTTGATCGAGAAAGGCATACATTGTTATTGCTGTGTGTGTATTTATTTGCATTTTGTTTCACAGGTAACAGGGTTGAAGATATTGTATAGTACATTTGCAAAAAATAAATACATCTATCTCTCCATCAATGTCTTTAAAGACTCTAGGAAGGTATAATCACATATTAGATCTCTTCATGATCTCAATAGAGAAGTTAAAATCCCATTAAATTTTTCCATAGACAAATTAATTTTCAACTGTAACATAAACATTTCAATTCAGACCTACCTTGAGCTCTGAGGTTGTTCATCAATGGTATATGCTTTCGTTGAAGCCATCCATCTGCGTTATTTCAACTTCATTGTTTAAATAGCGTGTTTGATAGCGGAATTCCTGGGAAACAACTACATTACCCATGGTACAACAGAGAACAGTTCACCAATCAAAGAACCGCAGCCAGCGAAGCCCACGAAATTTGCCTCAGAGCGACCGCTCACTCCCATGAGGCACTGTGAGTGATGTAATTGAGTCGGTGAACTGTTCTCTGCTGTACCATGGGTAATGTAGTTGTTGAGTCCTTTACCCTTAAACTATTTATCTAACTGTGCATATTGGAATATTTTGCAGTAAATGTAAAACATATTGTTTCTATACTTATAATCAACAACCTAAAATCAATAGTTTAATATATTCCCATAGTTTTTTTATTCAGTTACATAATTTGCAGTGCTTCATGGGATTGTAGTTTGGCAGAATTTAGCAGAAAACTCCCCAGATTTCAGCAGAATTGTGACATCTGTAATGTGTATTTTGTTGATTCATGTTTTTCATGTCTTTTATTTTGAAAGTTATTTCCTGTTTCATGTCATGTGTCCCTAGTCATGTGATTTCACGTTTTCCCTCCATGTTCATGTGTCTTGTTTTGATTGGTTTATTGTCTCATTATCTTGTTTAGAGTTCTGTTTGTTCATTGGTTTATGTTCTTCCATGTTCATGTATTTAAGTCTCATATTTTCCTTTGTCCATTGTCAGGTATTGTTGAATGTAACTTTGGTTTTGTTTGGTAACGTCAAGTCAAGTTAAGTTCATGTTTTATGTTTCATTCATGTTTGTAGTTAGGATTTATTGGTTCTCACTTTAGTTAATAAAATTGCACTTGGGTTCTTCAATTCATCATCTTCATTAATGCCATTGCCAGCAGCCACTCGTTACAGAAATACCTGATCGACGCAAATGAACTCAGCAATGCAACTCCTCCGCCTACGTCAGGGGAATCGTCCCCAGGAGGATTACTTAGAGGACTTTTGCGCTCTGGCATGCCAGGTGGATTTTAATGAGGTGGCCCTCAAGGACTGTTTCCGATTTGGACTGAATGAGCCCATCTCTTTTCTGATGCCAGGCGGTCAGAGTACCCACAGCCTGGCTCAATATATTGACCTCGCCCTGCAGATTATTGGTTCCACATTCACTGTTGGGGAGGCCGATGCCGAGCCAGAGGTCCACGACATGGCCGCCGAGCCAGAGGTCCACGACATGGCCGCTGAGCCAGAGTTCCTCATGGTCGCTGAGCTAGCGCCATCTTTTGCCCCGGATCCTCAGCCTGCTCCATGCCACGTCACAGTCATGCCTGAGCCTGCTCCATGCCACGTCACAGCCACGCCTGAGCCTGCTCCATGCCACGTCACAGCCACGCCTGAGCCTGCTCCATGCCACGTCACAGCCACGCCTGAGCCTGCTCCATGCCACGTCACAGCCACGCCTGAGCCTGCTCCATGCCACGTCACAGCCACGCCTGAGCCTGCTCCATGCCACGTCACAGCCACACCTGAGCCTGCTCCATGCCACGTCACAGCCACGCCTGAGCCTGCTCCATGCCACGTCACAGCCACGCCTGAGCCTGCTCCATGCCACTTCACAGTCACGCCTGAGTCTGATCCATGCCATGTCTTGGCCACATCTGAGCAGTTGGACCTGGAGATGGTTCCTGCCCTTGTACCCACTCTTAGTTCTCCTGAGCAGGCAAGGGGAACTTTCAACCCTCCGACCCCTCCTGGAATCTCCGAGCCCTGGACTCCGCCTTGTCCTGTTGATCCCTCGACATCGCCTCAGCTCTGCATTCCCTCGGCTCCACTGTGGTCCTTCAGCCTGTCGGCTTTGCCGGGGTCCCTCGTCCCTTCGGCTCCTCCTTGGTCTGTCGGTCACCTGGCTCCGCCTTGGATCTCCGATCCTCTGGCTGCGCCTCGTCCCTCCGATCCATCAGCTCCACCAGGGACCTCCTTCCCTACAGCTCCACCTTGGTCCTCAGCCCCACCGGCTCTGCCTCAGTCTTCCAATCCCCCAGCTCTGCCTTGCTCCTCCGAGCCTCCAGTGGCGCCTTGGTCCTCCCTGCCTCCGGCTCCACCCTGGCCCTTAGAGTCTTCAGCTACTCTGTGGGTATCCAGTTCTCCATGGCTCTGCCCCTCAATATATGTTGTGTATTTTGTTGATTCATGTTTTTCATATCTTTTATTTTGAAAGTTATTTCCTGTTTCATGTCATGTGTCCCTAGTCATTTGATTTCATGTTTACCCTCCATGTTCATGTGTCTTGTTTTCATTGGTTTATTGTCTCATTATCTTGTTTAGAGTTCTGTTTGTTCATTGGTTTGTTCTCCCATGTTCATGTATTTAAGCCTCATGTTTTCCTTTGTCCATTGTCAGGTATTGTTGAATGTAACTTTGGTTGTGTTTGGTAAAGTAGTCATTGTTTTTAGTCAAGTCAAGTTTATTTCAAACCAAGTTTATGTCAAGCCAAGTCCATGTTTTATGTTTCATTCATGTTTATAGTTAGGGTTTATTGGTTCTCACTTTAGTTAATAAAATTGCACTTGGGTTCTTCAATTCTTCGTCATTGCCATTGCCAGCAGCCACTCGTTACAACATCTGCTATTCATAAAAGTTCTACGCATTTCCCATCCCTTGCAATTTTATGATGCTTTTACCAAAAAAAGTGTAGTACTCTCAGATACATCTTATAAATTTTGCTAGGTTTAGATCCCTTCCACAGAATTCAGCAGACATTGCCTATAAATCAGTGCAGAAAATGCTAAAAGAGTCCACAGATTCTGTCTGGCCCTGCCGATGGGGCAGTGGAAAATATTTGAGTATTTAATCAAGATCACCTCAATTTAGTCAGTGCATTATCCATGATTATCAGTCTCTCTCTCTGTATATCTCTAACTTTTACTTTCTTTTCCCTCTCAATCTGCATTTTGGAAATAGGCATTTAAGATTGTGTTCAAGAGAATGCTGACAGACACTCATTGTCTATAGCTTTAAAGGTGAAGTGTGTAACTATTTTGTAAGTGTCAAAATACTTTTTTCTATCCTACTTTATTATGCAGAGACTATTTAAAATGAAGCATTTTTCTTTTTCAAGAAAAAGTAATTTCTAGAAGATTTGACATATAATATGTTATGGTTTTTCTTAACTGCAGACCCAGCACCAGAAGCAATGTCAAGGTCATTGGACTAAAGGACAGTATTTATATGGCTGGATGCTGATGGCATGTCAGTTCCGAAGGCCGCATTCTGATTTCTCAGAGCCGAGCTGAGTTATATGGGACATCAGCTTGCATGCTTTCCCCCTCCCCCTGCACCCACATCTCTATTCCTGTTTCATGATTTATTCTGCTGGAAAGGTCATCATAACTGCAAGGAACTAGCCTTCATCTGCTCTCTGCATAATCCCATTTATTTGCTGCGAACATGGTCTTTACCCACTGTTTGAATTTGGCTCGTTCTAATCAGAGAGATCACCTGTGTGTACGTTCATTCTGAAACATTTATATTAATATTTTATGGCTGTTTGCAGTTGAATGTGGGTGTGCATGCTGGGTTTATCTATGATTGTGTGTGACCCTATTGCCATTTAGTTTACTTACCTTGACTGCTTATATCTATTCATTCTTTGTGTGTTATTAGTTTACTTTTCAATTTAGAGTCAAATAAGATGTGTGTGTATGGGGTATATGTTGCCTATATTGTGGAGATTTGTTTTGTTTGTTTGATTAATTTCCATGAGTCAGTTTCAATGAATCAATTCAAAACTCTTATTTAACGATTCATTTGCGTCATCACTCAATGTTCTTGGGAGTCTCTTGGTGGCATTTTTCATGTATGCATATGAATTGTTCTATTGCTATATACTGTATATATATATATAGAATATCGTCAAATGCTGAATACATTTTTTTTAACTACATCGCCCAGCCCTAGTGTGTGTGTGTGTGTGTGTGTGTGTTTGTGCACTTGTGGTGTTTTTTCTAGCTCACCTTTGTGTGTATTTATACTTCAGTGCTGTATTTGTATGTGTGTACTTGTATTGTGTGTGTTCTCTCTAAGGGTTGAGAGAGGCTGTAGTAATCAGCGCCCTTTCCCACACTAACATCAATAACATTGCAGGTTCAGCCCCGCGTGAGCCGGTCTGTTGTTTACCTCTCAATCTTAATGAAAGTCTTGATGAAAGACTGATATTAAAACCAGTTCAGGCTGCCCACATGATCTGCTGCCCTTTTCAGGATTTCAAAGTTTATGTGTTGATTGTTGAATCACATCTCAAGCCCAAATGAATCTCATTGAACTGAACCCATGACCTGTTCAGAGATACAACAATATAAAGACACAAAAATAAAAACACAGTCCTCATAGGACTTTAGAGTTTATACTAACTTGTAAGCTATAAATATGTTATAGGGTGAATCTCATAAAGAAATGTCTGGGTCGTATTTCACTAAGAAATTAAATCTAGAATAGGCTATTATAGCCTAGTTTTAGGACCATTAAGGTTTTTATTTTTTTCCATAAAATTTTTCATGGCAATTAAGCACATTTTTCTCCCAAATCCTCATTACTGTAATGTGAAAAAATGACATTCTCATTCCCATAACAGTTTTTTTTTTAATAACAAAATGTGAAGAAAAAAAAAATGAAGGGGTCTGAATACTGTCTGAATGGACTGTATATACACTACTGGTCAAAAGTTTTGAAACACTTGACTGAAATGTTTCTCATGATCTTAAAAATCTTTTGATCTGAAGGCGTATGCTTAAATGTTTGAAATTTGTTTTGTAGACAAAAATATAATTGTGCCACCATATTAATTTATTTCATTATTAAACTAAAATTTATTTAAAAAAAATAAGTTTTTAAAATGGATGACCAAATAATAAAGAAAAGCAGCCAATAAGTGCCCAGCATATAGATGGGAACTCATTCAATACTGTTTAAAAAGCATCCCAGGGTGATACCTCAAGAAGTTGGTTGAGAAAATGTCATGAGTACATGTCTGCAAATTCTAGGCAAAGGGTGACTACTTTGAAGACACTAAACTATAACACAGTTTTGATTTATTTTGGATTTTTTTTGTCACAACATAATTCCCATAGTTCCATTTATGTTATTCCATAGTTTTAATGACTTTACTATTATTCTAAAATGTGAAAAAAAAAATAATGAAATAATAATAAAGAATGAGTGTTTCAGAACTTTTGACCGGTAGTGTGTGTGTGTGTGTGTGTGTGTTTATATATATATATATATATATATATATATATATAAACACACACACACACACACACACACTCACACACACAATTTAAATAATAAAGTACATCATGTCAGCAATATAACACATGCTGCCATGATGTACTTTATTATTTAAATTATGTGTATATGTATATATAATATATACACAGTGCATTCAGAAAGTATTCAGACTTCTTCATTCTTTTCACATAAAATGCTTTAAATTATTATTTTTTTCACATCAGTCTACACTACACAAAGGTGCTTCAACTAATTACTGAGTTAAGGGTCTGAATACTTATGTCAGTGTGTGATAGTTCAGTTTTTTCTATTTAATAAATTTACAAAGTTATCAAAAATCAGTTTTTTCCTTTTGTCATTATGGGGTATGGAGTGTAGATTGATGTGAAAAAATAAATAATTTAGGCTGCAACATAACAAAATGTTAAAAAAATGAAGAGGTCTGAATACTTCATGAATGCACTGTGTATATATATATATATATGTGTGTGTGTGTGTGTGTGTGTGTGTATGTGTGTGTGTGTGTGTGTGTGTACTGTATATATTATACAGCTCTGGAAAAAATTAAGAGACCACTGCAAAATTATCAGTTTCTCTGTATGTGTTTGAGTAAAATGAATTTTTTTGTTTAATTCTATAAAGTATTGACAACATTTCTCCCAAATTCCAAATAAATATATTGTCATTTAGAACATTTATTTTCAGATGCAGTGTTTTCAGACCTCGAATAATGCAAAGAACACAAGTTCATATTAATTGTAAAGTGTTGTTTACTAATACTAATGTTTTAACTTAGGAAGAGTTCAGAAATCAGTATTTGGTGGAATAACCCTGATTTTCAATCACAGCTTTCATGTGTCTGAGCATCATAGTAAATCCAGAAAAACTAATAATTTTGCAGTGGTCTCAATTTGTTCCAGAGCTATATATATATATATATATATATATATATATATATATATATATATATATATATATATATATATATATATATATATATATATATATATATAGATAGATAGATAGATAGATAGATAGATAGATAGATAGATAGATAGAATCACAATACAGTACTGAGAATAAGAGAGAATAAGACAATTCATTTAATTTTAATGGTCCTAAAAATAGAGAAAATGACCTGGGGGCTGACAAGACTCTGCCACAATTATAAATATATACATAAGTCTGTTATTGCTAGAAATAATGAAATTGTTGAATATAGCGTGAGAACAAAGTGGCATGTGCAGCTTTCTGTGCGAGTGTGAGAGCTGCTTCCTGCAGGATGTGATCTCATAATGAGCTTTCTTTTTCACCGCTCATCTTCAAGGTGACAGTGTTTCCCTTGGGTGTTTTTTTTTTTTTAAGTGTGTGTTTATGTATTGTCAGATTCATAAGTATTTTCTAGTAGCCAAGGTCTGGGTTGAGAGTGAGGGGAAGAGAAAGTAGTGGAAGAAGATGTTTGGGACCCAAAAGGTTTTATTTATCTTCACACACAGAGATAATAGCCACTTTCCCACCAATGGGCCGATTGGTTCTCGTTGCATTGCATTCTCGTTGCATTCCGTGCCTTATGGTTTCTTTTTCCACTGTGGTGCTTGAATGTACATAGCAGATACAGTACGTCAGTTGGTGACCATGTGAGAGCTCACCGTGCTCAGAACCATTTGGGCCAATGGTAGAAAAGCAGCTATTGTCTTCACACAAAGAGATGCAATGTGTGTCATTGTCTTCGTCTGTTCACACAGCTGTTTTGTGTGTCTTCCTCTTTGTCTAATGCTTAATGGGATAGTTCACCCAAAAATTAAAATTCTTTCATCATTTGATCATCCTCATGCCATCTTGGATGTGTATGATTTTCTTTCTTCTGCTGAACACAAACAAAGATTTTTAGAAAAATATCTCAGCTCTGTTGGTCCATTCAGTGCAAGTGAGTGGTGGCCAGAATTTTGTAGAAGCACATAAAGGAAGCATAAAAGTAATCCATACGACTCCAGTGGTTTAATCCATGTCTTCTAAAGCAATAAGATAGGTGTAGGTGGGAAAAAGATCAATATTTAAGTCCTTTTTTACTACAAATTCTTCTTCCTGCCCAGTAGGTTGCGATATGCATGAAGAAAGCAAATCACTAAAAACAAAAGAAGAAGAATGTGAAATTGGAAATTTATAGTAAAAAAAAGTACTTCAGATTCATCCTTTTCTCACCCACACCTATCATATTGCTTAAAAAACATGAATTTAACTACTGGAGTCAAATTGATTAATTTTATGCTCCCTTGATATGCTGGCCTCTATTCACTTCCATTGTATGGAACTACAGAGCTGAGATATTCTTCAAAAAATCTTTGTTTGTGCTCTGCAGAAGAAAGAAAGTCATACACATCTGAGATGGCATGAGGGTGAGTAAATGATGAGAGAATTTATATTTTTGGGTGAACTATTCCTTTAAATAGTGCTTAAATATACAGTTTCATGCATACTGTTACAAAACAAATTCTGTAGAACGCACATACAAGGAAGACATGTGAACTGTTACAGGGTAGGCAAAAGCTGCACATGCAGGCTTTCCAAATAGAGAACTGAGCAGAACTGTCCCTTTGACCTTTTTGACCCTACCTTATCAGGAAGCAGTGCCTAAACCATGTCAGCAAGAAGCTGGACAGACATAAATACAACATTAAAAACTGTGTTTTCTGCACAATGTTGTTTTTACAGAAGATTTTGAAAGCGAGTCCAGGTCCAAAAGTTTCACTATCCATTTTTGTAGGTTTTCTCTAAGAGTTGTAAATTGCATGCATCTGAGTGTGTATGTGTTCTCAGGGGGCCTCAAGATGAGCTCTTTTTATGCTCCCACCATGGAGTCTGTCACCATGATACTCTCTCTCTGTATGTGTAAACTCCATTACTGCTGTATGCCCATCTCTGTCACTGTCATCACCAACACACACACCCTGAAACAGAGTCACTCTGAAAATCTGCTCCTGTGTTGTCCATCACAAAGTCTGTGGGTTCCATCAACACCTCAATCAAGCAGAAGAAAAGAAAACCTCAACAGTAAAACTTCAAACTCCCACACACACTCGCAGGCCTGTACTCACATCATCTATCTTGGCAACTTCATCATTGGGTGTGATCAACCAGCATAAAAATCAAAGAACTCCCACACATCTGGCTTTAACAAACCACTAGCTGCCCCTCCCCTGGAACAGTTTCTAATGTAAAATGCCACTGTGTGGTAAAATTGCATTTATGGTGATGCTATCAGAGTATATGCAACAAACAGTAGTGCTAAGTAGAATGCTAATGTCTCTGTGGAGGCAGTAGATAAGAGAGGATCTGATAAGCTGGGGATGATACGACAGTCTATCTCTCTTGTGGAAGACATGACGGTTTGGGTTGTCAGAAACTGAAGCAGGCTTGAAGCATTCTGAATGTGTGGTCCAGCCAACCATTTTGTTTCATGTTGTGTGTGTTGTGTAAATCTGATCTTTTGTTTTGTTTCAGAGCGGATTTAGCCTGCTTTGATGTGTTCCATGAATCATGATTATTTATGCCTGCACGGAAACTGTGACCACAGAATTCAGCAGAAAGTTGCACGGATTTATGTAGAATTCCAATGCTTGTCATTCCTTAAGTTTTACACACCTCTTGCTCCTTACTTGTTTATGTTTTTAAATATATTTTGGCTTATTAGATAATGCTTTCAGCTACAAATAAGAATCCAGTATTCTCAGTTACTTTTAACAGTAAATTCCATAGTTTCCCCAACAAGCATTATTGGATGAAAAATGCAAAAGTGCACAGATTCTTTGTGGGCCTACCGATGAGTAATGGTTTTATTATGTTGGCTAGACTTGGTTTAGGTTTTTTCTAAAATTTGTAAACCAAGACCAAAATGATCAATTGTTACTCCAAGAGCTTTCATACTTCATACAGCAAACTTGGCACAAACCTTCAAATTGTTCTGATCTATCTTTCTATCTGTCTGTCTGTCTGTCTGTCTGTCTTTAGGGAATGTAAAATATCAAAGTTTGTCTTGACAAACTTTTCCTGTCTAGCTGATGGCAGGGTCAGTGCTAGGGGTGGGCTTACCAGGCTTAAGCCCCAGATGTTTCAGGAAAAGAAAAATATTTTTTTAACTTTGTACTAATCATTTTTCATGCCCGCAGTAAAATAAAATCCTTTAGAACCGCTATTCTGTTTGCTGCAATTCAAAAAGTGTCTCCTTTTACGTTCATTCACTCCTGAAAATAACCATTCACTCAGACAAGAAAAACAAATAGTGAGGAAGGAAAAGCTAGTGAAGTTCCTGACTAGGCCTCGCATAGCCGCAGTCTTCCCAAAACACACACACACCAAGATTATACGAACGCTCCGTTTCTGTTTCCGTGATATCTGTGTGCGGTTGATCTGATCTGGATGCATAATGTTATTTGTGCAAGACTTTTCTCCGTGTTTAATTATAATTGGCTTCAACAAGTGTGTGTGTGTGTGTGTGTGTGTTATGTATCTATGTGTTTGTGTATAATAGGAATAGATTATATAAAACTGAATATGTGCTTGAGGAATGGGTAAAGAATCTTTACTTATTATAGAGAATCCTTATTTATTTATTCACACAAAAATAGCTTCTAAAAATTCAGTGGTTGGAAAGAAGTTGGGATTCACTGTCAACATAATATGACAAAGGAATGGACTGCCTTTCTTGTCATCAATGGATGCAGCATGTTAAACCTTACCTGTGCTGTGTTTTTCTTTGTAAATCTAACATCTCGGAATGTCTGGTATTCTCACTTTGTGGTCATACAATTTTGTTAATGAATATGATATAATTTGTGGATGTTCTGTAGGCAGGTTCCTAATTAGACAAGAAATAACAGCTTGGTGTCATGGCTCTGGATTTGTAGGTTTTAAACATATAGCCATATGTGTTCAATGAGTTTGATAACAAATGATAATAGCATTGAGCAGTATTATAAGGGGGATTTTGGATGATTGTCTGTAGTGGTGGAATAAAGCAGTTGGCAGATCTGAATTTTTCAGTCCAACTAATTTTATGCTGAGGCATACATTTTATGTTTTGTATTCTTTAACAAACAATATTGAAACATTTGCTTCATTTATAAATGGACTCTTTGCTGTGTAACTTTTAAACATATTTTAAAGTGTATCCCGTGTATAATGATGCATACAGTGATTCCGGAAAGTATTCACAGCGCTTCACTTTTTCCACATTTTGTTATGTTACAGCCTTATTCCAAACTGTATTAAATTAATTATTTTCCTCAAAATTCTACATACCAATACCCCATAATCACAATGTGAAAGGAGTTTGTTTGAAATCTTTGCAAATTTATTTAAAATAAAAAACGAAAAAAATCACATGTACATAAGTATTCACAGCCTTTGCTCAATACTTTGTTGAAGCACCTTTGGCACCAATTACAGCCTCAAGTCTTTTTGAGTATGATGCTACAAGCTTGGCACACCTATTTTTGGGCAGTTTCTCCCATTCTTCTTTGCAGGACCTCTCAAGCTCCATCAGGTTGGATGGGGAGCATTGATGCACAGCCATTTTCAGATCTCTCCAGAGATGTTCAATCAGGTTCAAGTCAAGGCTCTGGCTGGGCCACTGAAGGACATTCACAGAGTTGTCCCGTAGCCACTCCTTTGTTATCTTGGCTGTGTGCTTTGGGTCGTTGTCCTGTTGGAAGATGAACCTTCACCCCAGTCTGAGGTCCAGAGTGCTCTGGAGCAGGTTTTCATCAAGGATGTCTCTGTACATTGCTGCATATATCTTTCCCTCGATCCTGACTAGTCTCCCAGTTCCTGCCGCTGAAAAACATCCCCACAGCATAATGCTGCCACCACCATGCTTCACTGTAGGGATGGTATTGGCCAGGTGATGAGTGGTGCCTGGGGTTCCTCCAGACATGACGCTTGCCAGTCAGGCCAAAGGGTTCAATCTTTGTTTTATCAGACCAGAGAATTTTGTTTCTCATGGTCTGGGAGTCATTCAGGTGCCTTTTGGCGAACTCCAGGTGGGCTGTCATGTGCCTTTTACTGAGGAGTGGCTTCCGTCTGGCCACTCTACCATACAGGCCTGATTGGTGGAGTGCTGCAGAGATGGTTGTTCTTCTGGAAGGTTCTCCTCTCTCCATGGAGAAACGCTGGAGCTCTGTCAGAGTGACCATCAGGTTCTTGGTCACCTCCCTGACTAAGGCCCTTCTCCCCCAATCGCTCAGTTTGGCTGGGCAGCCAGCTCTAGGAAGAGTCCTGGTGGTTCCAAACTTCTTCCATTTATGGATGATGGAGGCCACTGTGCTCATTGGGACCTTCAATGCTGCAGAAATTTTTCTGTACCCTTCCCCAGATCTGTGCCTCGATACAATCCTGTCTCAGAGGTCTACAGACAATTCCTTGGACTTCTTGGCTTGGTTTGTGCTCTGACATGCACTGTTAACTGTGGGACCTCATATAGACAGGTGCGTGCCTTTCCAAATCATGTCCAATCAACTGAATTTACCACAGGTGGACTCCAATCAAGTTGTAGAAACATCTCAAGGATGATCAGTGGAAACAGGATGCACCTGAGCTCAATTTTGAGTGTCATGGCAAAGGCTGTGAATACTTATGTACATGTGATTTTTTTGTTTTTTTATTTTTAATAAATTTGCAAATATTTCAAACAAACTTCTTTCACATTGTCATTATAGGGTATTGTTTGTAGAAGTTTGAGGAAAATAATGAATTTAATCCATTTTGGAATAAGGCTGTAACATAACAAAATTTGGAAAAAGTGAAGCGCTGTGAGTACTTTCCGGATGCACTGTACATGGATGTCTCTGGGCTAAACCCTGAATGTCCCCTGACCCTAGAACTGCCCCTGGTTGATGGATGATGCTATTCATCAGTAAAGGGATAAGAATCGAAAAATTGTGTTACATAGTGTGGCAGACCTCTGCCTTTCTTATGAAGGAGGAAGCGGGAGCCGGGTAAACATCCAAACGTAAGACATTTATTAACACACACACTTTTCAGTGTCACACATAACGGTGTGCTTTTCAGCACCACATAAATACACACACTGCTTTACAGCAGTCACGTTAAACAGAGATACACAGACAGCTTTGTGCGTCTCTCTCTCTCTCTCTAACTGCGGCTCTGGTTCCTCATAATCTCTCTCCCGGCTGATTGCAATAATTCTCCCCCAGCTGTCCATCCTTATCGCTTGGCCACACCCTGCTCATCACACATAGTTTTATCTTTCATTTAGTTATTTGGTTATTGGTGGAGTAATAAGAAGCTGTCCATATTCTTTATACTGTTTTTCTTTGTTATTTCTGGATACACTCAAACTGTATTTTTTCTGGGATACGCAATGGAATAGAAATGTTCCCCTTGTGGACAAAAGACTGCCTGCATGACCATCACCTTTTGTGGATACATGTTCCCCCAAGGAGTTAGTACTGCAACACTGTTCCGCAGAATCAGACAAACGGAGCGAGGAACAATGCATGTGTTTTAATCATCACCTTCTAATCATACAGTACCAACAGTATGAACAAAAGCCCCTGTCCTTGCAGCTGCAAAAGGACAGGGAAGACATGTTTACCCTCATGTTAGTAAATATTCTACAAAGGCCAAATAGTGTCTGCAGTGGATGAGACAAAGAAAATTCAGCATCTCTGTCCCCCCCACCCCGAGACACTTGCATTCATCAAGCTGACCTGGTTGCCACGGAGCTGCTGCTCTCAGTATCCCCCCTGTTCCTCCCCTGGTCTCATCTGTTCATCACACCTCCTTTTATTTATTTCATCCCCTTCTCTCTTGCCCCACTCAGCTCGTATTATTACTAATGATAATAGCATTGTGAGGCCAGACACTTCATTGTTCTCTACTCTCTCCTTGCTCTCCCTCATTTGTTTTTCTTTCTCTCTGCTCATTTGTTCTCGCTTTAACATCTCATTGTGTGTCGGCACTAATGGAGATAAGGAGAGTGATTGTCTTGATTTCTGTGCAGAGGGGAGAGACAGGCAGATCAACATGGCACTAATTGTTTTCCACCCTCTTCTGTCGACAATGTCAGGTACACATTCATCATTAAGGTGTATCAGTTGGGGGAAAGATGACTTTGTCAAATGAGCTCCCCATCGCTTCATCTGTCAGACTGCAGGGGCTAAACACGCCCACGTACCTGATACAATCATCATGCGTGCAGCTCATCTCACTCCTGGACCTCCGCCCACCAGCACCAATCATGGCCTGACTGGGTGGGCCATTGCCTTGATAACTGACTGTCTGGCCTGACATCTCATCACCTCATCATTTAGTTTTGAATGTTCACTCATGTCAAGCTTTGGCATAAAATGCATAGTAGATTTACATGGTTTGGTAAATCTTACCGGCCTTACGAACAAGTAAGAACTAGCTAACCTGGGTCTTGTAAAGAGTTTTTGCAATTCATCTGGAGAATATTTGCATTTACAGAAAGGTGGGACGGGGTGTTTAGTATGAAGGTAAATCAGCTGCAAAAGTTGAGAGCTTGCATATTTGGATTTGAAAACTTGTACAATAAATATTTGTACTCGTAAGTTGAAATTTACACTTATAGCACCAATGTGAAAACTTGTAAAATAAAAATTTGAAGTTGAATGTTGCAATCTATACTCACAAACAATAATACAAAGCTTGTGTTCTGAATTCACAATTGTAGACAAGTAGTCACAAATGTGTAAAATGACATTCACATAAATACAACTACAGACACAAACTTGTGTTACACATTAACTTTTGTACTTTCATTCATTTTCGCAGTACAACCACAAATCGGCACTTACAACCACTCAAATCTGGCACGGCAACTTTAAATCTTCATGCCTTGAGTTTTGCGACTACTTTTGCAAAAAATCTGTAGCAAAACTCACTTGTGCACTTGTAAAATCCTGATGTGAGAGAGCAAGACCAGTGTTCGGTGGGGAAGGGGGCAATTAAGTTGTTTTATTAATTGATACCTATTCAATGAAATGGGACGCAATGACATCACGCCAGCTCACGCCTTTTTGTTAGGGCAAAGCAGTACAGGTGTTATGGATCAACTGGTGATTGTGTTAACTGGCCGTATAATTTGGGGGTGTATAACTGGGGATGCGAATAATTTAACTTGCCTTTTTAGCAGATTTGTTCAATTTGAATTGCCAAGGAGCAAAGAAAAGACATTTTGCACATTACATTTTTTTTTTTTTTGGTATCATTATTAACCCGCTTTGTTTCATTGATGTCTGTTCTAATGAATTTGACTCATTTAAGAGTGATTTTAATGGTTCACAGGGTAACATCTGGTTTCCCATGTTAACGTGTGACATTGGTTTGAATTGGAACTGGCGATTACACGTCAGAGCAGTAAATCGTAAGTGCAATTATTTTATTTGCAACATTAAAGCATCATAGGCTGAAATGTCTCAATAACTAGCCTATATACTTAAATTACATTTATTTATGAAAAATAATACATTGATAAAATTATAATTTTCTTTTCATTGATTCTGTTGGTCTAGTGGTAGCGTATCTGCTGACCATGCACATCAACCTGAGTTCAAATCCCTTGTAAATATCTGTATTTTTATTTAAATTGTTATAACAGCATCCTTTACGTTTCAAAGGTTATGTGCATGAGAATGGATTGACTTGCAGTTTCTTTAATGGGTTGTACCATCGTTTAAATTGGTGCTGAAAAACATTTCAGTAGACAAAATCTACAGAAAACATGAGTTATGTGTGATCCACGACCTATACACAGCTGTATACAGTGCCATGCCATTTGCACAGACTTTAAGTATATCCCTAACAGCCTTGTTTTCATTTCTGACAAATTAAATACTGCACCACTTTGAATAAGGCTAATAAGGATTAGTCAAAGAAAGGATAGATCAGGACTTTTTTTTTGTTTGTTTTTTTGACACTTTTATTGGCAAAGACAGTCATAAAGGAAACAGAACACATTAGGGAGAAGATGGGGGTGGGATTGGTTAATGACCCAAGCTGCATTTGAACTTGAGTTGTCTGTACAAAGTGCCACCAGGCAACAAGTTGGAACTTGTCCACTTGACCATTTATATGACAAGAATTTTGACCTTACATTTGATCCCTGGGCTCCTCAATCTTAATTCATGCTTACAAAATGTAACATAATACTAAACAAAGTTTAGCAGACATAAAAAACAACGACAGTATCATCTAACCATCACATTTAGAGAAAATGCATTTCATCCGTGCAGCCAATCCGATCTTGTAAGTTCTAAACTGTATATTCGTCACTAATTGAATTTGACACACCTCTAAATGAATTAGTTCAGCTTTTTATGGAGTGAAGATCCGTGAAATTACATTACATATGATGAAGTACGTTACTATCCCAGGGAAGCTTGTCAGTAGATTGTTTAGATTCATTCAGATTCATTTGCAGGCCTGGTTTTCATTAAGAGGCTCCTCAGTCTAAGATCCTTTGCACTTAGAGGGCAAAAGAAGAACATACAGGAGATGTATGTTCTACAGAAAACTTGAACTATGTGTGATGCAGGACCTATATACAGCTGTATACAGTGCCATGCCATTTGCACAGACTTTAAGTATATCCCTAACAGCCTTGTATTAATTTCCGACAAATTAAATATTGCACTACTTTGAATAAGGCCAACAAGGCATTAGTCAAAGAAAGGATAGATCAGGACTTTTATTGGCAAAAACAGTCATAAAGGTAACAGAAAACATTAGGGAGAAGATGGGGGAAACTGGTTAACATTGTTGAAATGCCTCATATCATAAAATATCATGAAAAACAACAACAAAACCACTATTTCTTCGATTCACTCCATCGTTTCTTTCTTCCATTTCTCTCTCCACATAAGGCTTGTCCTTGCTATGTCCTTGCCTTAATTGTGATGAGGTAGATTTATGCCCTACTTTCAGTGACACAGCGATCATGTCATAAATAACATTGGTAGCCCTTCAGCATCGATTCAACTGCAACAACCTGATGAACACACAGAGCCCCTGTTTATTCCTTCACATACCTTTATCCATCCACTCTCATTAGCATTTTAGCCACTCCATAACCAAACCAATCTACCCCCCACCTATGCCACACTGCTGCCTGCTATCACCTGTCTCTTTTGAAGACTCCTTCCTACGGGGTATTTACAAGGTTTTGTCAGTGTTATGGGAGTACAAGAGTAAGGCATCAGGAATAGAATCTGTTATTGGTGCAGGGTTGCATCAGGAACAAAAGAATTAAGCTAAGAAAAGCGTTAATGCTAGTCACTCTGTGTCTTTGTTAGTACTGGCTAATTGTAACACTTCATGTTTGACTGTTTGTTCAAATGTCAAGCGAGTACATTAATGACTGGATGACACATTTTCTAATAAGATGAATGTAAAATAGCTTGGTTAAATGAGTGGGCTAGGCTGCATTCTTGTTAACATGTGCTAATTAGTGGTCAACCGATATGGGTTTTTATAATGGCCGATGCCGATATACAGAAAGCAGGGTGGCCGATACAATGCCGATATATCAAACAATTTAATATAGAAAATAACGTAAACATAACATTTCTAAAAAATGAATAAACTCAACACTATATTTACTCATTTTCACACGAAACTTTAACTTTGTAAAAAATTATTTAAAAAAAATAAGATTGTATTTTAAATGATAACATTTTTTCTGATTTCTGTTTAGTCATAAAATTTTAGTAATTTATTTCTGCATGAAGAAACTGTTAATATAATAGGAAGAAGGAAATTACAGTACACACAGTAGTCCAGCAGCCATGGATGGCATGTATGCATTAGCAGTCGCATTTTCTCACAAAAGACAGAATCAAACCAATTACACATACATTGCACAGTGAATTTGACATTTACTCATAGCGCACGTGAAACGCTAAGTTGCACTTAGGGGCTTGTGCGCTTCCAGCGGGAGCAGCAGCAATCTACTTTAAGTTTAAACAACATGTATCGCCTGCTTGGAGTGTTACGTACTGACCGTCATGATTTGTGAATTATTAGAGGAACTTTTGATCCTGATCCAGAAGTTTTGATTCTGGCTGATGGAATTTGTGCTTCAGAGGAAGATATTAGATGAGCGCTCAACAAAAAAATGCTGGATTTTCGTGAAGTTTGTGAATTACATCTGTTTAAATGAGATATCCACATATTTGCAGATGGTATATGATAGTTTAATTGAAAGTTTTATTGATATTTGCCTTTTTACCATTAGACAAGAAAGTAAAAGTTACAGGGAACTGCTGAGGAGAGGCTGATCAAATACGTTTTAGAGGAAGAAATATGAGCCCTCCACAGGATGCTGGATTTGCTCAAGTTTTGTGAGGTTTGTGTATTACATCTGTTTAAATGAGGTATCTGCAGACTGTATACGACATTAGTTTTATTGATATTTGCCTTTTTTAATTATTAGACAAGACAGTTATGAGAAAGAGGGAACTGTTGAGGAGAGAGAGGGAGAATGAAACAGTTGAGCACTTTCACATTTTGAGCACAAACGCGTCTACCGCGGCTCTGATATGTGGACCGTTTAAATGAGACTGTGTTGCACACCTGTCTATTGTTGTAGTAACACGATGACACATAACAACAAAACGAATTGTGATTGGTTATTAACATGTCTCAGCGGTCTCCTTCACATGCAAGCAGGCGATTCTCAGCAGCCCTAAGAAACGAATCGGCCAAACAGGAAAATGTATTGGCCGATGCGATAATTAAAAAATTCGGAATATCTGCCAATTTATCGGCCTCTGCAATATATCAGTTGACCACTAGTGCTAATGCTGACACATATGGGATTGTGGCTCCATTTGCCAGCTGTAACAGATAATTATGTCCAAACAAATGCTCCCCATGGTGAGCAGATACCATCCATTTGCAATGTTCATTAAAATTCCTCCAACTGTGCCTCTATCTACTGGCAGCACCCAAAAAGCCGCTGCTCTTGAAATGCTGCTGATCAGCTGGTTTTTGAAAGCAGATTGAAAAGGCAAACAATTGGCTGAAAAGAGACAATCTAAAATGAAGCCTATATACATTGGCACTTAGATCTTGCAGGGGAAAGGAATTGAGGTAATATATAGTTACTGTTTAAATTGCTTTGCTGCAGCCATTAAGCAGACCTGTAAATGGCTCTTGCAAACCTTGGGGAAAAGAAACAGGTGTGTATATGTGACATGAAGCCATGAATTTGGCATGAGGTAAACACTGTTGTTTGGACTCAAGCAGGGTCTTCTACTGTCTGTAGCATGAGGTATATAGCTTGGGTTTGTGGACTGAAAATTAGATGCTTCCAATGAAATTGAAACGTGTAATGAACTCTGGAAAATCTGAAATTTGTTTTGATCATTTTAGTGCCATTTAGTGGCATTATTTAGTGTGCTGACAGAGTACTGTGCTTTATCTTTTAGACAGTTTGACAGTAAAACTTAAAGCACCTTTACTGTAAATTCATCCCATTTTAAATGTGCTCTACGCTTCTGTATGCATTAAAACCATATTATACATTGGGCCTAAAGTTGCGCTCTGTTGCACTCTATCTAGCTGTTTGAATGGAAGTTCACATCTTGGGCTCGATTTACGTTATCGCGCTAAGTGCAATGTGCGATGACTGTTTTCATGAGAGCTGTAATTCTAAGGGCAGTTTTCATGCCAGTGCAAAGTACAAGTGGGCGTGGGTGGGAGTGTTCACACTGTCTGTGGGTATGTTGCATGTTAATAAAGTGGCGCAATGTGCAATTTGCTATTTTCCTGAGAAATGGGTTGTTAAAATTAAAATTGTAAAACTAAGATGCTTCAGAAGCACCTTTATTCTCTAAACTCAGTTCCTGCATTTGCAGTATGGAGATTCTACCAGCAGATGGTAACACAATTGCTGTGCAAACTCTGAAAATTTAGTGGAACATCAAATTACAATCACTGTTGTTGTTTTTTTTTTTTTATACAAAAATTTATGAGATTTGTGTTAAACGTTCTAGAGGTCATGGTTTATTTTTCAATAGCCTATTATGAGTATTGTTTATATTTACAATTGTATTTTATTCTAATTTGTACTGGTATTTTTTCACCTGTTATCTTACAGTAATCATTAATTCATTGAAAAAGGAGCCGGTGAAAGCAGTTGGAGATGGTAAAATGTTTGGGTTTGGGTAGGTGGTTATATACGATTTGTTTGATCACTTCATCACGATTTGTTTTCATTTTTATTTTTATTTAGTTTGAAATGTAATTTGAATTTAAAAATATGTTTGGTTTAAGTTTTCCTGTTTCAATAAAGGAATTTTTTTTTATGCAAAATTGACTGATAGAATTGAAGTGCATGCAAAGAAAAAGAAAAGAAAACGATCCCTCGATCCATAACATAACGTGGAAGGCTGATACAATCACTGCTAATGTTAGCCATGATTTGTATGTGAGTAAATCAGTTTGCTTAATAATACTTCTCAAAAAAAAACATAAGTCCATATTTGTATTCTTCAATTTCATTGCATACAGCCCATTTTAACTACAAAATTCTCATGCTGTCTTTGTTTATATCACTGAATCTTGATAGGGAATGGACTATAAAATGGGACGCTGATGTTCAGGGGTGGACTGGGACTAAAAAGTGGTCCTGGACTTTCTGGCCCAGAGCAGCCCACCAAACCTGGCCCGCAATACACCATACCATAACACACCGGCTCATTGATTTCGTTTTCCAGCTCAATTTCGAATTTTTGTAAAAAAAAATAATTACAAATGTTTTTTCTATTGACTACTAGTCATGACAACGGGCCCCACCAGTGCAAAAATTGTCATAACTTTAAAACATATAAAACTGGATTTTTTTAAAAAGACCACTAAAATAAGCACTTTATATCTTAGACAAATAACATGTCCAAAAACTTTTTTCCCAACATACAGATGTTAAGTTAAAATGTACATGAAAGTTCAAAGGAAAATGTGTATTTTATTTGCTGTGACAAGCCAGAATTTCTTCAAAGTTTTTAAAGATCTTAATCACATTTCAACTTTTTTCTAGAAGTGCAAATAAAATATTGTCTTAGTTAATATGAGGTTGTGGAAACAACAAGTATAATAATAACATACAAAAATGTATAAAAGATCATAAAATGTTGTTTAAAATAGTTAGATGAAGAAAGTGTCACACAGCAGGACACTGATGACAATTCTTAAAATTTGATGTCAATTACCCACATAACTATGCTTGTTTATTTAAACAAAGTTAGCCAGAATATGTACATGTAAAAATATAAACAAATAAATAAATAAACTGTATATAAAAAAATAAACATACCTCTTAAATTGTAGATCTTTGCAGATTAATTGCTCATATTTTCACTCTATGTGAGTTTGTTGCATCTTTATATCTGCATTGTTTTAATTCCTTCCCCAGATTATTCTTGAGAAAATGTGAAAAGCCCTATGCTTTGACAAGCACTGTTTCTGCTAAACAAAGTAAGCCTCAAAGACTCAAATTGCCACAAAGAATTTATATATTATATTAGTATTTATATATATTATTATTTTCTGTATTTTATCACGTACGGAGATAACGTGCATAAACGGATATGTGCTACAATGTTCAAGAAATGTTAAAATAGAAGTCATTTAATTTTTTCAACATAAAAGCCATTGTATCGGCTTTACCATGAGAGTTCATTGAATATTCGCTCCATAATGGGGTCCGTGCGGGCATGATGGAGCCCAGGGCGGCTGGCTATTTCGCCTGTAGGACAGTCAGGTACTTGCAAAGCAACAGGCTGGCCCAAATTAATCCTGGTGTTCCCGATGGTCAGTCCGCCCCTGCTGATGGTTCAAGAACCAAAAAGAACATCAGAGTTAAAATGCACTTGACCCAGCCCATTAGCGTTTTGTGTGCGCAATTTCGCCAAACCTATTTGCGACTAGACTTAGCGCTTGCTTGCATAAAAATATTAAAACTTAATGGCCATGCCCACTAACTTAGCGTGTATGATGTGTCACATAGCGCTGTACAAAGCACTTTTAAATAGGGCCCCTTATGTAAAAGCTCTTATTCACTTATCAGTGATTAGTCGACAAGTCCTTCAGGCAACCCACCAGTGTTCTAGTACTCGAGTTCAGGACTTGGACTTGAGTCCGACTCGAGTCGCGATATTGATGACTCTTGACTCGTCTCGGACTTGAAAACTAATGACTAGGACTCGGAGTCGGGCATTGGGTGCATTCTAACTTGAAGGTGAGGACTCATTACAATTGTTAACTTTTGCGTTCTGCCCTTTTATGGCTTGAGATCACATGCATGTCAGAATCAGAATCAGCTTTATTGCCAAGTATGCTTACACATAAAAGGAATTTGTCTTGGTGACAGGAGTTTCCAGTGTACAACAATACAAAAACAATACAAAAACAGCAGCAAGACATAGATAATAATAAAAAATAAAAAAGTCATGGATACTTGTGTAACCTCTGTTCCCTGATGGAGGGAACGAGACGTTGTGTCAATGTAGTGACACTAGGGGTCACTCTTGGGAGCCCAAGACACCTCTGGTCTTTGATAAAACGCCAATGAAAATTGGAGAGTGGTATTTGCATGCCACTCCCCCGGACATACGGGTATAAAAGGAGCTGGTATGCAACCACTCATTCAGGTTTTATGCTGAGGAGCTGAGGCAAGGTCCGGCCATTTCAGCAGATAGTTCAGCGTTGTGGCAGGAGGGACACAACGTCTCGTTCACTCCATCAGGGAACGGAGGTTACACAAGTAACCATGACATTCCCTATCTGTCACTCACTCGACGTTGTGTCGATGTAGTGATACTAGGGGTCCCTATACGAAATGCCACAACTGGCTGAACTGTGTTATGTGAACTGGCGGTGTGTGACGGGCAGACCACTGTGTGCCTCGTAGCCAGCACACCAGGTCGACACGTAACTTTCCCAACATAGTTATGAGTGTCGAACAGCCCTTTGGGGACAAGTTGACTACCCAAAAGATAGAGACAGGCTAACCGAGTCGTGGCCTCTTTTCCCCTTCTTTTTTTCCACTCCCTAAAAAAGAAGAGGGATTATCCGACTGGGCCTCCAGGTCTAGTCAGGGGGTGTCCCTCCCAAGGGGAGGACACCGTGGAGACCACAGCTCGCCCAAAGAGAGGGGGGGATATTTAAGTGGAAAAATACATCACATGGTCTTGCTGACCATATGGAGAGTCTTCAAGGTAGATCCTACCCAACGGGGGAGGAGTTACTACAAACATGGAGACTGGGGCAGAGAGGCTCTGCCCAAGGAAGATGCAGTTTACCAACAGGGAAACAAATTAGCGGAAGATATACATCGCATGGGGTTTTACCTTACAGGGAACCGCCACATGCGAAGCACCTACCCCAGAACAGGGCTCTTAGTTAGCACGTGTACTGGGCCGGCAGCGAGTCTCTCCGAAAACTCGACTGCCACAGGGCTCGGAGGAAGTCAACCAGGGAACATGTTTGTGAACACTACTGGGAATTAATGCCGCATGTCTTCAGCTCAAAAGAAGTGGAAGGTGCTATGTGCAAGTCATACACCTGGCCGGCTATCCCGGGCTTATCCGCTTGTATTGCGTGCCACTACCTGGGATGAAACCGGTTCCACCCGGAGGTTGTAGAACCTTGCAAAGGTGTTGGGTGTTGCCCAGCCCGCTGCTCTACAAATGTCTGTTAGAGAGGCACCCCTGGCCAGGGACCAGGAGGCCACTACACCCCTGGTAGAATGGGCTCGTAGCCCTACCAGGGGCGGCATGTCCTGGGCGTGATATGCCATAGCTATGGTGTCAATGAACCAGTGGGCGATCTTCTGCTTGGAGACAGTGCTTCCTTTCCACTGTGCACCAAAGCAGACAAAGAGCTGCTCAGAGATTCTAAAGCTCTGCGTGTGATCCAAATAGATGCGTAATGCACGCACCGGACACAGCAACGATAGGGCTGAGTCTGACTCCTCCTGGGGCAGCGCTCGCAGGTTCACCACCTGATCCCTAAAAGGGGTCGTGGGAACCTAGGGCACATAGCCCGGTCGGGGTCTCAGGATCACGTGAGAGTAGCCCGGACCGAACTCCAGGCACGTCTCGCTGACAGAGGATGCTTGAAGGTCTTCTACCCTCTTGATGGAAGTGAGCGCAGTCAGGAGGGCAGTCTTCAAGGAGAGTGCCTTAAGCTCCTGACCCTGAAGAACTACAGAGAGGTCCCATGAGGGAACGAGGTGTGGTCTGGAGGGATTCAGCCTCCTGGCGCCTCTCAGGAACCTGATGATCAGGTCGTGCTTCCCTAAGGACTTACCGTCGACTGCATCGTGGTGTGCTGCTATGGCGGCAATGTACACCTTCAAGGTGGAAGGGAACAGCCTCCCTTCCAACCTCTCCTGCAGGAAGGAAAGCACTGATCCGACTGCACATCTCTGGGGGTCTTCCCGTTGGGAACGAGACGTTGTGTCAATGTAGTGACACTAGGGGTCACTCTTGGGAGCCCGAGACACCTCTGGTCTTTGATAAAAGGCCAATGAAAATTGGCGAGTGGTATTTGCATGCCACTCCCCCGGACATACGGGTATAAA
This sequence comes from Myxocyprinus asiaticus, assembly GCF_019703515.2. Classification (NCBI taxonomy): domain Eukaryota; kingdom Metazoa; phylum Chordata; class Actinopteri; order Cypriniformes; family Catostomidae; genus Myxocyprinus; species Myxocyprinus asiaticus. The sequence goes on along the minus strand of NC_059373.1, from coordinate 14,684,161 downwards.
AGGAGCTGGTATGCAACCACTCATTCAGGTTTTATGCTGAGGAGCCATTGATCCAGGCACCTGCCCTTGCCTCGGCTCGCTAAGGTCTTCCACGTCCCATCCAGGGGCCAGACATGGAGATTCCAGAGGTCTGGTCGCGGGTGCCAGATGGTGCCCCATCCCTGAGAAAGAAGGTCCTTCCTCAGGGGAATTTGCTGGGGGGGGGGCTGTCGCAAGGAGCGTGAGGTCCGAGAACCACATCTGGGTGGGCCAGTAGGGTGCTACCTGGACGACCTGCTCCTCGTCCTCCCTGACCTTGCACAGGGTCTGTGCAGGTAGGCTCACTGGGGGAAACACATATTTGCGCAGGCCAGGGGGCCAGCTGTGTGCCAGCACATCTATGCCAAGGGGGCCTCGGTCAGGGCGTACCAGAGCGGGCAGTGGGAGGATTCTTGGGAGGCGAACAGGTGCACCTGTGCCTGTCCGAATCGACTCCAAATCAGCTGGACCACATGAGGGTGGAGTCTTCACTCTCCCCTGAGGGTAATCTGCCATGACAGCGCGTCCGCTGTAGTGTTGAGGTTGCCCGGGATGTGAGTGGCTCGCAGCGACTTGAAGTGCTGCTGACTCCAGAGGAGGAGACGGCGGGCGAGTTGTGACATACAACGAGAGCGCAGACCGCCTTGGTGGTTGACATATGCTACCGTTGCCGTGTTGTCTGTCCGAACTAACACGTGCTTGCCCTGAATCAATGGCCGAAACCTCCGCAGGGCGAACAGAATTGCCAACAACTCGAGGCAGTTGATGTGCCAACGCAGTCGCGGGCCCATCCACAGGCCGGTGGCTGTGTGCCCATTGCAAACAGCGCCCCAGCCCGTTTTGGAGGTGTCTGTCATGACCACGACGTGCCTGGAGACCAGTTCTAGGGGAACACCTGCCCGTAGAAATGAGAGGTCGGTTCAAGGGCTGAAAAGACGGTGACAGACCGACGTGATGACCACGCGATGTGTCCTGCGGTGCCATGCCCATCTCAGGACTCGAGTCTGAAGCCAGTGCTGAAGCGGTCTCATATGCATCAACCCGGTGGCTACCGCTGAGGATGCCATATGCCCCAGGAGCCTCTGAAAAAGTTTCTGAAACAGGCCAGCACCGACTGGGTGCGCTCGTTCATGAGGCCAACTCCAAACCGAGGAAAGAGATGCTCTGAACTGGGAGGAGCTTGCTCTTTTCCCAGTTGACCTGAAGCCCTAGTCGGCTGAGTTGTGAGAGCACCAAGTCCCTGTGTGCGCACAACATGTCCCAAGAGTGAGCTAGGATTAGCCAGTCGTCGAGATAGTTGAGAATACGAATGCCCACTTCCCTTAATGGGGCAAGGGCTGCCTCTGCGACCTTCGTGAAGATGTGAGGAGATAGGGACAGGCCGAAAGGGAGGACCTTGTACTGATACACCTGACCCTCGAATGCAAACCGCAGGAAGGGTCTGTGTCGAGGAAGGATCAAGACGTGGATGTACGCGTCCTTCAGGTCTACCGCCGCGAACCAATCTTGATGCCGGATGCTCGCCAGAATGCGCTTTTGCGTCAGCATCTTGAACAGGAGTCTGTGTAAGGCCTGGTTCAGTACTCGCAGGTCCAAGATTGGCCACAACCCACCGCCTTTTTTTGGTACGATGAAGTAAGGGCTGTAAAACCCCTTCTTCATCTCGGCCGGTGGGACAGGTTCTATCACGCCCTTCCGTAGGACGGTAGCGATCTCCGCGCGCAAGGTAGCAGCATTTTCGTCCTTCACCAATGTGAAGTGGATACCACTGAACCTGGGCGGGCGCCTGGCGAGCTGAATCGTGTAGCCGAGTCGGGCGGTCCGGATCAGCCATCGCGACGGATTGGAAAGCGCAAGCCATGCATCCAAGTTCCGCACAAGGGGGACCAAGGGGACAACGTCATCGGACATACCGGCAAGTGGGGCCTCGTGGCGGGGCGGAGCTCGAGGTGCCACACCACGTCGTGGCCGTGCTGAGTCTAGGGACATCGAAGCACTGACCTGGCTCCTTGTGACCACCCCCAGAACAGCCTGGGAGGCCTGTCCTCATAACCCATGGAGACTGCCACATCGGGGGCGGCTGTGTGCCACAAATGGGCGCTCAGGGGCGGGAAGACCACCGCTGGAGCGCCAATCCTGCAAGGAAAAACCCGTGGACGGTAGTTGTGATGTCGTGCACACTGGGTATGTGACCCAGGGAAGAAGGAAACCGTTGAACTGTTGGGTACCGCAGCCACTTTGGCATGCGGCGAAATCAAACAAAATGGCAACAAAAGATTCTCCATCCGCCCTCCACCAGGGGATGGAGTGGTCTTCTTACCAGCTCCAGGTGAGTGGGTTTCTTCGTCCCTGGGTTGCTCGTATCAGGGGCGCTTTGACGACCTCCATGGGTTCTTAGCGGCCGACTGTGAGACAGGTGGTATCTGCTTCCTGCAGTGGGCTCCACACCGGGGCCGGGCTGAAGGGGCGGGCTGTGGTGCAGCCGGTGCAGTCACCACAGGGGGACGCCCTTGGCGACGAGCGGACGGGGTGCGGGATCTTGAGCCGCGCCGGGGCAGGATATGCTGGATAGCCTCCATCTGCTGCTTCACCGCCGAGAACTGCTGGGCAAAATCCTCGACAGTGTCACCAAATAGGCCAGCCTGGGAAATGGGGGCAGCAAGGAACCGTGTCTTGTCGGCCTCACCCATCTCGACCAGGTAGAGACAAAGGTGGCACTCCTGGACCACTAATGTGACCATCGTCCGCCTGAGAGACCGCACTGTGACCTTCCACTCGGAGAGCGAGGTCAGTCACCGAGCGCAGTTCCTGCATCAAATCTGGGACGGAACTACCCTCGTGCAGTTCTTTTAATGCCTTGACTTGGTGGACCTGCAGGAGAGCCATGGTGTGCAGGGCAGAGGTGGCTTGTCCAGCAGCGCTGTAGGCTTTAGCCGTCAGGGACGACATGAACCTACAGGGCTTGGATGGGTGCTTAGGGCGTCCGTGCCAGGTGGAGGCGTTCTGCGGGCATAGGTGCACCGCGAGCACCTTATCCACCGGGGGAATCGCCGTATAGACCCTGCCCGCCCCGCCATCGAGGGTAGTGAGGGCGGGGGAACTGAGGAACCGGGGCCGGGCAGTAAAAGGTGCCCCCCACGATTTCGTCAGCTCCTCGTGCACTTCCAGGAAGAAAGGCACTGGAACGGGGCGTGGCTGCTTTGAGCGGCGAAAGCATGTCCGTCATTTCTGCATCAGCCTGTGACTGGGCAATCGTCCCCGAGGGGGGGAGCCCAGCTGAGGCTTCTGCGTCCGACTGGACAAGCCTGCTCTCTGTTGCTGCGCTCTAGAGCTCATCATCTTTGCGGGCTCCGAACAAGAGGCCAGACTCGCCGTGAGACGAGCTGGTGGACACATCTGGAAGCCCGACTGGGGCAGACGAGCGTGCTGGGGAATGGGAGGTCCACGGGGGGATACCCGGCGGAGGCGATCCCATTGGGATCCCCAAATCGCCCTCAGTGCTAGCTGCGCTGGCCTCATATCCGTAGGTAGAAGGACCGAGGAGGGGAGCCGCTGGGGTGGCTTGCTTTCTTACGAAAGCAAGCCGCAACCGCAACATTGCCATGGTCATGTTCTCGCAGTGAGAACATGAACCATCCACGAATGCTGCCTCCGTGTGGGTCGCACCCAGACACGAAAGACAGCGATCATGACCATCCGAAGTTGAGAGATAACGACCGCAACCAGGAATAACACACAATCGGAAAGGCATCTTTAAAAAGACACGTCTTTAAATAACTGATGCAAACATTCAAGTAAATTTTTTTATTTTATTATTTTATCCCTTTTTCTTCCCAATTTGGAATGCCCAGTTCCCACTACTTAGTAGGCCCTCATGGTGGCGCGGTTACTCACCTCAATCCGGGTGGCGGAGGACAAGTCTCAGTTGCTTCCGCTTCTGAGACAGTCAATACGCGCATCTTATCACGTGGCTCACTGTGCATGACACTGTGGAGTGCTACTCTCCGCGATCCACGCACAAATTACCACGTGCCCCATTGAGAGCGAAAACCCCTAATCGTGACCACAAGGAGGTTACCCCATATGACTCTACCCTCCCTAGCAACCGGGCCAATTTGTTTGCTTACGAGACCTGGCTGGAGTCACTCAGCACACCATGGATTCGAACTCGCAGCTCCAGGGGTGGTCAAACTCGCTGAGCTGCCCAGGCCCCCACATTCAAGTTACATTAAGAAAAAAAATCCTGCAGAGATTGTATTGTTATTGTGTGTATGTTTTCTTGTAAAATACACTTTGAAAGGCTGAATGTGTGTGTGTGTGTGTGTGTGTGTGTGTGTGTGTGCGTGCCAATAAAATTAAAATGGCAACAGAATTGTGATTTGTTTTTTATTTATTTTTTTTGCTTATTTAATGACATCGACAAGGACTTGTAACTCGGACTTGTATGCAGTTATTGGCGACTCGACTTGGACTCGACACAATATTGGTTACTTGGACACGGACTTGAGCAGTGAGGACTCTGGCTTGACTCGGACTCTAGATCTAGTGACTTGACTACAACACTGCAACCCACCAACTACTACAATTTTGGTTAGCCTATATGTAGTTTTGCAAATCCAAACAAATCCAAACTGCCTTACAAAAAAAATATATATATATGGACCGGCAGAAAAAAACATAGGCTATCAGAGAGAAACAGGTAACAGAGAATTCAAGAGAGAATTCAAGAGAAGCAGACAGGCACGCTCACTAGAAGATAAAGTAAGAGACATATAAAGAGGGAAACAGAGAAAACGAAGCCTTGATTTTCCTCAAGCTGCCCACCCAGCCACATCTCAATATCAGACACAACCTACATGCATCTCTTTATTGAGCTCCTGCCACGGAGATCCAGGCAGCAGGGTGAGCAATCTTTCCTTTACTCTGAACTGAAGCCTCACCAACAAATATCTGAGAAAGTAGAGTTTAGTGGGATACTACTGTACAACCAGACATGCTTTCCCTGCATGAAATCACATACAGTCCTGTCTAGTCTTGTAGAGGTGTTCATGCCATCTCAACAATTGCCTACAATAAATGTCTGAAGATGCAACAACAGGTTCATTGGGATTACAGTCGACTTCTGTTTTAAGCTCTTTGTTTATCCATTGTGTTTACACTAGATTTTAGCAATAATTAGATTTAGAAAAACCATTGAAATTCAGGGATAATGTTAGTATAGAAATATAAAGAAAACACTTTTGTATGAAATTATTAGCCCTATAACGCTGTATCAAATATGATACACAGCGTTTGACGGCTCCTGTTTCACTCTCTGTTCAAGCTAAAGAGCCAAATGACCAATGGTATACATGTTTATGGCACAATCTAGTGGTTATTTGTGGAAAAAATTTGGTTTCAGTGTTTATATCGATCTATTTAAAATGGCGGCAAACTTGCTGGAAAAGTGACTTTTATGTTGGGATAAATGACAGCTTATTTTAATAAAGTAAATTGACAGTAATGATTATATTGTTTCTTATTTTTTTAAATGAGTATTTGCTGAATATAAGCAACTTGTGCTTGGTTAAAATTATGTATATTATTTTATTGAAAAAGCCAGTTGAAATCCCCATATCAAATATGATACAACAGGCATTTGAGGTATATCGCTCAATATTAAAATAATAAAATAAAAAAATGCAGAGCTTTTTAAAGTGTGAACTAATATTTGTGTATTTTTATATATGCAGCCTGCTCTGTCATTATAAAGATCTCATTATTTTACATTACCAGCTACTATGATGTCATCTTACCATAAGTTTCTGAGACCCAGCGAAAAAGGTTTTACAATTTCCCTTTTTTAAAATGTCAATATAGTGTTTGGTGCATAAAATACATATGATACAAGTTGTTTATTGAAAAAAGAATATTATATTAATGTTGTATTTAATGTGCTGAATTGAACTGCGATACATTTCAATCCATATTCATAGACCAAGGAGAGGAGGTTGTCATGGCCAAATTCTCAAACATTTGGTATCTCTGATGGGAGTCCTCTGATAATACCCCAAGATTTACCACTGTAGCATGTATGGGCTAAGAAAAACTTAAATAACAAATGACCTACACAAAAATGAATTGCTGGGCCTCAGGAGGATAATGACCTTTAAAGCCTAATGTTTCAAATATGATACATAAAAAAATACAAATTTTTTAAATAATTTGTCTAATGGTACTTAAACCTGTTTAATGTCAAAAAATGTGAAATTTCTGACAATATTTTCATATGTCAGGCTATACAGGGTTAAAGGATTCCCCATATTCCCCCCAAGTTACCCTTACATGAATACTAGAAATACTAATACTTTCTAATATATTAATATACATAATGAGCTCGTCAGCTCATCATGACCGCTCGGGTTTTGCACTCTCCCCCCGGACAATCCAATTGTATTGTATGAAACTGAAGTCCAGCTGGTAAACTTGGACTCTTAACTGCCAAACTTCATGAATTTATTATGCCATCTGGGCATTATATAAGCACAAAAATGTGCATACTAAGCACAGTGTATTTTCCTGTGTATGTTTCTAGAAACAGCTAAAGACTTACTCAAACTATATATCGCAGCATGGAGTTTTTCTGTAGACTCATTTGTTTAAACCACTGTGCCATTAGAGTACTTAGTAGTGAAATAGCCAAAATAGTTTGTGACTCTTGCTCTCAGAGCCTGGTGGTGGAGGGGATTGACTGTGACTTTTTTTGGTCCAGCACTTAAATAATTCTTTTAAAGAAAAAATAATTCCAAAAGCACCATAGTTGTGTGTGTGTGTGTGTGTGTGAAGAGTGTGAATAGCTTGGTTGCAGTGAATGGTGCATGTGTGTGTGTGTGTGTGTGTGTCTGTGTGAAGAAGAGAGTGTGAACTGCTTGGTTGCAGTGAATGGTGCCTGCTGTTGAAAGGAGGGAGTGTGTGTGCACAAGGAACACTGTTACTTGGCTGCAGAACTGCAAAAGCTGTCAGGGAGTCTGAAATACAGTATATATACAAAAAGAAGACGAGCAAGGATTAGTCGTTTTAAACTTAATTTCAATGGTTGTAGTATGTGTTAAACAAACTTCATGACATAAAGGAATAGTTCACTCAAAAATGATAATTCTCTCATCATTTACTCACCCTCATGCCATCCTAGATGTGTTTGACTTACTTTCTTCTGCAAAACACAAACAAAGATTTTAAAATGAATATTTCAGCTCTGTCTGTTCTCACAATGCAGGTGAATGGTGACCAGAACTTTGAAGGCCCAAAAGGCTGTATAAAAGTAATCCATAAAACTCCAGTGTTTAAATTCATGTTTTCTGAAGTGATGTGATAGGTGTGGGTGAGAACCATATCAATATTTACATCCTTTTTTTTTTCTTTTTTTTTTTAAACTAAAAATCTTCACTTTCACTTACACTTCCATATTCTGGTGTTGACGTGTCTTTCACTTTCACAGTCAGCCACCTACTGGTTGGAGCTGGCCAAAGGTGGAGATTGATATTAAAAAAGGACTTATAATAAAAATATTGGTCTGTTTCTCTCCCACACCTATCATCACTTCAGAAGATATGGATTTAACCACTGGAGTCATATGGATTACTTTTATGCCTCCTTTATGTCATTTGGGACCTGAGTTCATATCACCATTCACTTGCATTGTTAGGACCAACAGAGCTGAGATATTCTTCTAAAAATCTTCATTTGTGTTCTGTGGAAAAAAAGAAAGTAATTCACATCTGGCATGACATGAGGGTGAGTAAATGATGAGAGAATTTTCATTTGTGGGTAAACTATTTACAATCCATTTTACTTGCATATTGTAATACATTTCCTAATGAAACAGACAATTCAACAAGAAAAAAAATATAAAGCTGAATTTGAATAATAAATTAATAAATTCCATCTATAATTGAGTGGATCAGGAAAATCTCTCAAATCTGAGAGACACTGTATGCTACTGTATAATGACCTGAGGCTGTTTCTCTTTTCTGCATTGCAGAGACAGCATTGTTGAGACTAACACATGGAGATAGAATTGTTGCATATTAACATACAAATAGGAAGAGATTTACAATTAGAAAGTTGGTTCCCAAATAAATGTAATAAGATCAACAAATAAATGTAAGGGGTTTCACAAAAATCAAATGAATCCACAAATAAAAAAATTAGATTTATAAATATATGTTAGGAGTTTTACAATAATAAAGTGAATTCACAAATAAATAAAATGAGATTTGTAAATAAAAAAAATATTTACAAATATATTTTTTAACTCACAAACATAGCTCTGCGCAGCATTCATTTGTGAATCGTGCACATTTATTTGTGGATCGCTTCCTATGTATTTGCGGATCGCTACGCGCATTTGTCGATTTTGAAAAAAATCTAGCATCGAGTAGGGATGGGCGGATCGATTCTGAAGTATCTATACTTCCGATACTGATGTTGTATCAAAAAATATGATCCTCACACAAAAATATTGATTCTAAAAAACTAGGGATATTATTATTTGGTTACCATGAACATGAACAATAATCATAAGATTCAAAGTGAAATAAAAAGGATTAGGCTATATAAGCAAATACTTGTGCAGGATAGGAACTATTTCTTCTTCTGCTCATCTTAACTTATATGCTGAAAGACACACAAGCAGACAAGCGCTTGTGCCTTCACAAGGCTCATTCAAACAAGAGGGATCAGTGCCTTGTAGATGTAATGATAGAAAATCAGAGAAACAGCTTCTGGAGTAAATTCACGCTAAAATAACAACATATCTTAAGGTGACATTTCTTATAATGAGTTTGTGTGTAATTGTTGTTAATAAGTAATTAAAAAAAATAGGCTGTGTCTGAAATCATTCACTCATTCACTATTTCCTATATAGTGAATGGCAGTGAGTGCACTATATCTCAGCAGTGAGTGAACGAAATGAGTGAGTGAATTCGGACGCTGATGTATCCACCGAGCATCGGAGCTCTGGGGGTGTCGCAGAAACAACGTCACATATGAACTTTTAAAATACTTGGGCCTTGTCATTCTTATTAAATAATATATTAATACAATAAATCTTCATTCTGTTTGTAATTTTTAATATACTGTATATGTTAATATAAAGAGTAAACTCATTTGATCAAATGTACATTATTGTATTTATTTGTTATACTTTAGTATCTTTAACCTCCAATACAAGCTGGGTAGCGTTTCTGGATGCATAGCGCTCTCATCTGACCATAAACAGCACCAAAGTTATCATAACCTACATGTTATAACCGAATATTTAAATCCTCCACAGAATTATCATTTCCACTGTGTGCAGTCTTCTGAGTTAAAATAATATCACCCTGCAGTGATATTATTTAGTAAATAAAGAATTCTTCAGCTTAATGGCAAAATTCTGTATACAATTAATAGTTTAAAATGTATCTGTATGTTTTGCCTCTCTATATTTTATTATGTTATTTTAATAATAGTGCACTATATAGTGGATAGGGGGTGGATTCAGACACAGCAATAGTTAACCATGGTTTTAATAAAGTAATATGCTAGAAACCATGTTTTTTTTTTTTTTTGGCCTGAAACCATGGTTTTACTACAGTAATACTGTAGTAATAACATGGTTAATTGTGTGGTAACTATGGTTTAACTAAATACCATGGTTAAACTATAGTTACTGTAGTGAAACCATGGTTAAGTTTTGTAAGGGTAAACAAAACATAAGTCTAGTAATTTTCTGTTTAGGCTCACAAATGTAAAAAAAAAAAAAAAATTAAGATAATAATGAATTGAATTATGACAAAAAAATAGTATTTTAAATTACCCATTTTATCCCAAGAAATTGCAAAAAAATCAGTTTAATAGAAGTATCTGTATTGGTATCGGTATCGACGATATTGGACTTGAAATTATTGTTATCGGATCTAAAAGAAAATAAGTGGTATCACCCATCCCTAGCCAAGATGTGCACACAAATCTATAAATAGGTGGACTCCACCCATCATCTACTCAAGCCAATCAGATAACGGCCACATTACTTAGACCAATCGTAGCACGTTCTATCTTCAACCAATCATGCTTTGTTTTACTATCAGGGCGGGACCAGAGTCACAGCTTTCATGAGCATGGAATCAAGCACATACAGATAAAGATGACCTTAGGAGCACAAACCATAAATTAATACCCTATATTACACAGTGTACAAGATCTGCTATTCCAATAATTTGGTTTCACATTATGTTAATGTATTTAATAAAAGTAGTTGTAAGGCAATATTTATTAAAATTTTGCATTTTAGCACTTTTGTGTGAATGTTTTAGGAAGTACTATTATGGGGTCCCTTTCTAAAATACAACTTCATGTTTTGACAGTGATAATTGACTCAGTAGTTATTGCCAGCTTTTTCAGATGTTTCCCCTGTGTACTGCCCATCAACTTTGAGCATTTGACCAAAACTCAGTGGTTCCAGCTCCAATACTGGACATCTTTTTTAAATGTGTAATATAAGATTCTTTATTTTCCTGTTAGTTACAATGCCATGTCTTGAAATGAAAGTGCAATACAAAATTAAAATAAACCGTAACATTGTCTTTGGGTTGACTTACTTAAAAATGAAATGAAAGCGAGGCTGTCAGTCTCTATTATAATTCCTGACATCTCCTTTTGAGTTCCTCCCACAGACGATAGTCAGTCATTTGGGGTTGGAACAACATGAATACGAGGATAAATGATGACATCTCATTTGAAAAAAATATGTTTTTCCTTTAGTTGACAAATCTTTTATTGAGTTCTATCAAGGCATTTTGAGGTAAATAGGTTTTAAAGAGTGTCTGTTGTAACGGTGGCGGCCCCCTGAATAAATGTAAATGAATCAATTAAATAATAATAATTGAACAAAGTTGTTCAAAAAGTTTAATCTGGATCAGAATGATGTGGATTTGGAAATCCCATGTTTTGCTATCCAGGATTAGGGTATCCATCTTACTTTTTTGCCGGTTTTTCAAAACAACACTGGATTGGATCACCCTGATCCAGATACAGAATTTTCAAGATTACCAATTCCAGATTACCAGTGCTCTAAATGGGACTACATATCACAATGTAGGCTACTAGCTATGTAAAGAACAACAGGTAGAATAGCCAGCGTGGGGTCACTTTAAGTGTTTTTATTTGAAGACACAGAAAACAGCACAATAAAACAATACAAACATCCCCTTCCATTTTCAATTTCTTTTAAACTGTCAGACCCCTCGTCTGACCCACAGCAAATAAATAAAAACAAACAAATATACACTATTCACAAATACAATGTGGATAGTTTGAACACATGTTTTAAATCATAAAAAGGCTAAATGTCCAATAGTTAACAAAATAAAGAATGTTCAGAGTTCTTCATTTGTGGAGAGACCAGCTTTTTGAAGCTCTGCTTTTAGGAGGCGGATACCAAGTCTGGCTTTGGTTTGCTGTAGTTGGATAAGAGTGATTTGTTCCTCTGCCAGATGAATCTGTACTTCTGCTCTTTCGGTTTCTCATTTTAGAAGTGACTTATAGGCATCATCATCTTTGTTTGGCAAAGAATGCTTCCAGACAGTTTTCTGAGCTCCTGTGGCAATAACTACTGGCTCTTCCAGTGAGGATCCACCTTCTTCCTCAATGACAGGGCTAAGGTCCAGAATAAATGTTTCTTCTGCATTAGGAGGAACTGGCTCGCTTTCCTCTACAAACGTGGGCTCACTGTCCCCTATAACACCTTGAATCCTGTGCAGAGCTTGCGAGTTTTCCTCCAATAATTTCAAGAACCACATGTTAAGAGTCACACGTTTGGGTGTTTTTTGCTTCAGCATGGTCCTTTGTTGCCCTAGCCTTCAGATTCTTCCATCTAAATTTCACTTGCTCCGTTGTCTTCTTCTGGCCAGACCCCATGGCATTCACATTCTGGGTGATTTCAACCCAAATGTTTTTTTTTTCTTTTTGTTAGTCACTTCTCCACCCTTAGTAGAATTAAATCTTCCTACTATTGAGGCATAATGGCACCTAACACCCTCCAGTAGTGCGTAGGTTTCTGCAACAGTGAAATTAGGTCCTTTTGAGTCCATGGTTCCACCTCTTTGGTGCAGTGAACATAGAGCTTATAGGCCTTGGGCATGATTGATTTAACTAAACACAAGCCAAAGCACATCAGCTAATTGATATTTAATGGGTGTGTGTTTGAAAAGACCAATTACACAGCCATCTTATTCAGCCTTTCTCAGACAACTTACAGAGAGGCACTGACATGGCATGTATTGCCCATCACCACCACTGTTTTGGTAGGAGAGGATACCGTCAAAGGGTGTACGTTGAGTGTACAAAACCACTGGAGAAATACACCACAGAGGAACTGTATGCTCGGTTTTGCTTTGGGAATGCTGATATTACAAAACCACTATTTGAGAGACTGGTGTTGGCCCACCTGAAGAACATCACTGGACCCTTTCTAGATCACCTTAAATTTGCTTATCGAGCAAACAGGTCTGTGGATGATGTGGTCAACATAGGATTGCATCATATCCTGCAACATCTGGACAGACCAGGGACATATGCAAGGATTCTTTTTGTGGACTTCAGTTCAGCTTTCAACACCATCATCCCAGCTATACTCCAGAATAACTTACACCAACTCTCTGTTCCCATGTCTATCTGTCAGTGGATTACCAGCTTTCTGACGGACAGGCAGCAGCTTATGAGACAGGGGAAACTCACTTCTAGCACCTGTACAATCAGCACTGGTGCCCCCCAGGGATGTGTGCTCTCCCTACTACTCTTCTCCCTCTACACGAATGACTGCATCGCCAAGGACCCCTCTGTCAAGCTCCTGAAGTTTGCAGACGATACCACTGTCATCGGCCTCAACCGAGATGACGATGAGTCTGCATACAGAAGGGAGGTTGAACAGCTGGCTATCTGATTCAGTCAAAACAACCTTGAGCTGAACATGCTCAAAAAATGGTGGAGATCATTGTGGACTTTAGGAGAAACACCCCAACACTGACCCCCCTCACCATTCTAAACAGCACTGTGGCAGCAGTGGAGTCATTCAGGTTCCTGGGCACTACCATCTCACAGGACCTGAAGTGGGAGACCCACATTGACTCCATTGTGAAAAAGGCCCAGCAGAGGTTGTACTTCCTTCGCCAGCTGAGGAAATTCAACCTGCCACAGGCGCTGCTGATACAGTTTTACTCAGCAGTCATTGAGTCTGTCCTCTGCTCTTCAATAACTGTCTGGTTTGGTTCAGCTATGAAATCAGACATCAGAAGACTACAAAGGACAGTTCGGACTGCTGAGAGGATTATTGGTTGCCCCCTGCCCCCCCCTTCAAGAACTATACACTTCCAGAGTGAGGAAAAAGGCTGGAAAAATCACTCTGGACCCCACTCACCCTGCCCACTATCTTTTTGAGCTTCAGAGCTCTGAGCACCAGAACCGTCAGGCACAGGAACAGTTTTTTCCCTCAGGCTATCCATCTCATGAACAGTTAAATTGCCCCATTGAGCAATAACTATGTGCAATACATAGTTTAGTCTTTCTTATATTTATCCAACACATCCAACCTCTTCTGCCATTTCATTCCTCTGAAAAAAACTAAAAAAACAAAACAAAAAAACTAAAACAAATTTGCACTGTACATAACAGATTTGCATTTGCACTGTACATAACAGATTGCATTAGATTTGCACTACCCATGTGTATGTGTGTCTGTACGTGTGTATAATTATTTTTTATTTTTTATTATTATCCATGTCTTGCTGCTGTTTTTGTATTGTTTTTGTATTGTTGTACACTGGAAGCTCCTGTCACCAAGACAAATTCCTTGTATGTGTAAGCATACTTGGCAATAAAGCTGATTCTGATTCTGATTCTGATTAAGTACATTGGAGAACTTGTCAGACCAAAACTTCAATGCAGAACCCGAAGGAGTCAAGGTCTGTCTGTGGAAGAACAGGGCCTCATTGCTCTGCACTTCTATGCATATGGGACTTTCTACCAAGTTGTTGGTGACAATATAGGAGTGGACAAATCAACTGCGAGTGATGTGGTGAAAGCTGTGTCAATCGCATTGGCCAGCCTGGTCAATCAATTTGTCTAATGTCCAAAGGATGAACAGATTGCCCAGACCAAGTGCAAGTTTTTTCTTTTGGGGAACATGCCCAATACTATTGGGGTTATTGACTGCACTCATACACAATCACCTCATGAGAGGGAGTGGGAGTATGTCAACCAAAAGTGGAGGCACAGCATCAACATCCAAAGTGTGGGCGACACTGACATCATCATCACAAACTGCATCGTGAAGTAGTCTGGGTCTGTCCATGATGCATGTATCCTGAGGGAGAGCGCTTTATACAGAGAGCTCCAAACCAACCGACCAGATGGCATAATATTAGGAGACAGTGCCTATCCACTCCTACTATGGCTGATGACCTCTTTTCTTGCAGCAAACACACCTGAGTTGGCATGCTTCCACACTGCTCATTGCAAAACAAGATGTGCAATTGAGCATTTAAATGGAGTTCTGAAGAGGCGCTTTGCATGCCTTAACTGCGAGTGGAATCACAGGAAGCGTGCAACATAATACTTGCCTGTATTGTCCTGAACAACATTGCTACCAGGCGCAATGTCCCTCTCTGTGATGATGTTTATGATGCACCTGAGCCTGTTGAAGACCCACACCAACCTCCAGCATTCTCTCAGAATGAGTGACTGACTGGACGTGCAATATGGGATGCAATTGTTTGAAACTACTTTTGACTGGTTCATCTCTGATGATTGTGTCATTGTAATTAATATACAATGATAAATGACAGTTAAAATTAAAAATATTATTTTTGTTTGATATTGACAGCTGTTTGGGGGATTATTTTATAGGGACAAAATCTTTTTTTTTTTACTTTACTATACTGAAAGGCTTAATAGGTAGCCTAATGTCTACTTTATCACTGTAATGGTTAAAAAAATCAAGTGAAAAATATAAATAAATGTATATATACTACATGATACAAATGTTATTAGACCAATTTTAAAGTTTTATTACATTTTGTTCCTGAAATCCACCCTGAATCCACCTTTCTGATGGGATCAGGATAATTCTGATTTTTTGGATCAAAGGTATCCCAATCCTACTAAAATGTTTTGAACAACACATACTGAATGTTTGATCCAGATCAAAACCAAGACTGGGTTACGTGATCTAATCTGATTTTAGAATCCTTTTTTTTTTTCTTTTGAACAACCCATTTTCAAGATTTGATCCAATCCGACGGCCAATTTTAAAGTTTTATTATGTTGTTCCTGAAATCCACCTTGAATCCACCCTTCTAAAGGGATCAGGATAATTCTGATTTTTTGGATCAAAGGTATCCCAATCCTACTAAAATGTTTTGAACAACACATACTGAATGTTTGATCCAGATCAAAACCAAGACTGGGTTACGTGATCTAATCTGATTTTAGAATCCTTTTTTTTTTTCTTTTGAACAACCCATTTTCAAGATTTGATCCAATCCGACGGCCAATTTTAAAGTTTTATTATGTTGTTCCTGAAATCCACCTTGAATCCACCCTTCTAAAGGGATCAGGATAATTCTGATTTTCTGGATCAAAGGTATCCCAATCCTACTAAAAGTTTTGAACAGCACATACTGAAGGTTTGATCCAGATCAAAACCAAGACTGGATTACGTGATCTAATCCGATTTCAGAATCCTTTTTTTCTTTTGAACAACCCATTTTTAAGATTTGATCCAATCTGATAGCCAAAATCCGATCAGATTACTTCTGAAAAACTGGGCCCTGGCATTTCAGACACTTGTATCCAATTTAACTCTGCTACAGAGCATTTCAGCAGGTCAGCAATCCTCTGCTACTCACGCCACTCTGTTTTAAACACTGAGTCAATGGTTAGATGGTGTAGTCCATTCTTTGTATCCAGGCAAACAATGTTAAGCACTAGTTAGTACATTTTTGTAGTCCTCTTCTCTCACTCCATTGGCGCTCGTGATATCACATGTACACTGAATGGATGTAACCCCCCCCCAGTAATCAAAACAAGCAAGTACAACCCCCACAATATTTATACCATGATCAATGGAAACATGTAAATGCTTCACGCTGCAACCCCCCACCCCAAGATTTGTTCAAGACAAATCTATGCTCTTGCTTGTCTCACACTTTTGTCTCACACACCTGGTGCACTCAAATGAGCAGCCATTTTATACTCTCAAGTTTGGGATTGGTGGTGGATCCTTAAAGTGAAACGGCACATTTTCTCTCCACCACACTGTTTTTTTTTTAACACTTTAAAGCAAGTCTGTTGGCTAAAAGGTATGAATTTTTTGGTTACAAATTACAGGTTGTCATGCATGTAACTACAAAAGACAATACATTTGAGTACATCTATTTACACACACGAACACTGGAATTGAACATTACAACTGGAGTGCTGGCATTTTGCTCGAGTTTGTTGTACATGAACATCCTCATTGCCAAGTCATGGTGTTGTATCAGTTGTCTGGGATGGATACTCCTAGTCAGGGTAACAGCATTCTGCACAAATGATTGGAAAAAATAACAGTTACATGTTAAAAACAAGTCCATTACTGTATAGAAAAGAACCTGTTACACAAACAAGATTGGGCCATGGAGCTTTGTGATGTCTTACCACCAGTAGCACAAAATTCACACAACTGTTTCCATCTTTTTTTGATGTGGAGCAGAGAGCACCAGTTCTCCAGTCCCCTCGCAACTCTTTTATTATTATTATTAATATTGTTCTCCTTTATCTCACAGCCCATATACTTCCTAAGTAAAGAAGTGAAACGCATCACTTTACAGGGTTAACATAATTATTTCTTGTAAGTAACATTGGACTGATCAGCCATAACACTAAGTACTAAAAATAAAAATCCTTTGAAATATTACTTAAATTATTATTATTATTATTTTTATTTTTATTTTTTATACATTAACATAATGTGAAACCAAATTATTGGCATAGCAGATCTTGAACACTGTGTAATATAGGGAATTAATTTATGGTTTGTGCTCCTAAGATCATCTAATATGATTCATGTTTTATAAAGACACTATCTGTACTACTGATCTTTTGTAGTGTCTAGTATTGTGTCTGTTTGGATCTGCTATGTAACATTAAGAGTAAAGGTTTTGACGACACATTTCAGTCAAGAAACTTGATTCAAATTAAAATAGCAGACTCATACAGTCAGGCTAGCTATAAAGCTAATGATCAGGACACTCTACAAATGGGCAATTTTCAGCTGTCGACATTTAACAAGACACTACACGTTTACAACTGAGAGAAAATTATACAAACCTTAAATCACAGTATTCCTCTGATGGCATCCATTTCTTTAAAAGTTTGTGGTCTTGGAGCTTATCTGTATGTGTTTGATTCCATGATCATGAGAGCTGTGACTCTGGTCCCACCCTGATAGTAAAACAAAGCATGATTGCTTGAAAATAGAACGTGCTACGATTGGTCCGAGTAATAAGGCCGTTTTCTGATTGGCTTGAGTAGACGATGGGTGGAGTTACCTATTTGTAGGTTTGTGTGCACATATTGAAGCTAGGGATGGGTGATACCACTTATTTTCTTTTTGATCCAATACCAATAATTTCAAGTCTAATATCGTCGATTTTTTGTGATTTCTTGGGATAAAATGGGTAATTTAAAATATTATTTTTTAGTTATAATTCAAGTCATTGTTATTATTTTACATTTGTGAGCATAAACAGAAAATTATTAAACTTGTTTTGTTTACCCTTACAAAAATTAGCCATGGTTTCACTACAGTAACTATAGTATAACCATGGTATTTAGTTAAACCATAGTTACCACACAATTAACCATGTTACTACTACAATATTACTGTAGTAAAACCATGGTTTCAGGCCAAGAAAAAGGATACTACAATGTTACTTTAGTAAAACCATGGTTAAACCACCCCCTGTCCATTATATAGTGCACTATTATTAAAATAACATAAAATATAGAGAGGCAAAACATTTTATACATTTTAAAATGTACTCTTTATTTATATTTGTAACGAGATGCAGAGATGAGAGACAGTGAATCTAAACGCTGGCTTTTTTAATGGAGATGATGAAGGTGATACAAACTACATGGAGCAATACAAAGAACTAAATGGTAACAGTAGTAAACAACGATCATAGGAATATAAGAACAGACAATAAGTGACTTAAACTAGAGGGTATATATACAAACAGATGACTGATGAGGGAACAGGGAGGAAGATGGAGGGCAGGTGAGAGTCATCAACAGGTGCATGCTGGGAAGTGTAGTCTGTGAGCACAGGGGAAAACTAAACAGACAATGAAGTGAAGTGAAGGTGAGGGGGAAAAACATGAGGCAGTTCATCTAAATATTGTATACAGAATTTTGCCATTAAGCTGAAGAATTCTTTATTTACTAAATAATTCACTGAGGTGATATTTTGACTCAGGAGACTGCACACATTGGAAATGATAATTCTGTGGAGGATTTAAATATTCGGTTATAACATGTAGGTTATGATAACTTTGGTGCTGTTTATGGTCAGATGAGGGTGCTATGCGCCCAGAAACACTACCCAGCTTGTATTGGAGTTTAAAGATACTAAAGTATAACAAACAAATACAATAATGTACATTTGATAAAATGTGTTTACTCTTTATATTAACATAAAATATAAAAAATGACAAACAGAATGAAGATTTATTGTAACAAGTAAGGCCCAAGTATTTTGAAAGTTCATATGTGATGTTGTTTCCATGACACCCCCAGAGCTCCGATGTTCTGTGGATACATCAGCGTCCGAATTCACTCACTCATTTCGTTCACTCACTGCTGAGATATAGTGCACTCACTGACATTCACTATATAGGAAATAGTGAATGAGTGAATGATTTCAGACACAGCCTATTTTTTTTAATTACTTATTAACAACAATTACACACAAACTCATTATAAGAAATGTCACCTTAAGATATGTTGTTATTTTAGCGTGAATTTACTCCAGAAGCTGTTTCTCTGATTTTCTATCATTACATCTACAAGGCACTGATCCCTCTTGTTTGAATGAGCCTTGTGAAGGCACAAGCGCTTGTCTGCTTGTGTGTCTTTCAGCATATAAGTTAAGATGAGCGGAAGAAGAAATAGTTCCTATCCTGCACAAGTATTTGCTTATATAGCCTAATCCTTTTTATTTCACTTTGAATCTTATGATTATTGTTCATGTTCATGGTAACCAAATAATAATATCCCTAGTTTTTTAGAATCAATATTTTTGTGTGAGGATTGATATTTTCAATATCAGTATCAGAAGTATAGATACTTCAGAATCGATCCGCCCATCCCTACTAGACGCTAGATTTTTTTTTTAATCGACAAATGCGTGTAGCGATCCACAAATGCGCAGGAAGCGATCCTCAAATGAATGTGCATGATTCACAAATGAATGCTGGGCAGAGTTGTGTTTGTGAGTTAAAAAAAAAAAAATATTTGTAAATCATCTTTTTTTATTTGCAAATCTCATTTGATTTATTTGTGAATTCACTTTATTTTTGTGAAATGCCTAACATATATTTGTGGATCTCATTCTATTCATTAATAAATTAATTTCATTTTTGCAAAACTCCTTACGTTTATTTGTGAACCAACTTTTTATTTGTAAATCTCTTTCATTTGTATGTTAATATGAAACAAAAATAACCCCATACTGACATGTCCAATAATCCTCAGAAGAAAGGTTGAACTAGAACTGTGTGAACGTTATGTAATTTGGCCACTTGAATTGACCATATACAGTATGTGCTTTTCATCATTATGGAAGCCCTTCCAATGACTCTATGCAACCTTTAACTTCCTTGATGGATAGAGAGATAGAGAAAGGCAGAGAAACTGATTTAATTAAAGGGTTGTGGAGCAAAGACGTGCAGGGTGCTGAATTGCATTTTTCATCCCGCCTTCATCTCATCTAATTTTTGGTGTGCCAATACAATTTTTCTTTCTATCCAACACATACACACTCATGCACACAGTGTGGTGTCAGCAGTAGAGTTAGGAGTGTGCCTGGTTTGTTCTGCGGCCGCCTCACCACATTAGCGCCATAAAATGCCCACTGTGCCTTTTCCATGTTCCTTCTTGAGCTCTGGAGAGGAACTGGCAGCCCTGAGATAGAGAGAGCGATGTCAGGAGACCTGACATGTTCCCATGGAATGATCTGGCTAATGTTGCATGCTGGGATTGTTCTATATTCATTGAAAAAGGCAGAATCCTTGTAAGCATAGCGCCATCATGCCTACACCCGCCTCACTTCCGAAATCAAGCCAAGCGAGTCGTCGACAGTATCCCAATCCTCTGCCTGTCTCTTGCATGTCTTCATCAGCTTGCCTTCTTTCCTTATTTGCTCTCTCTTCTCTCTTTCAGGCACTGTACCACCCCCGTGGACACGTGCTTGATGTCACTCAAAGTATGTTTGGTTTCTTTTCTTTGCAGGTGGAGGCATACACGTGTTCCACGGATGACGTATCTGTTTCCATGTAGAAACCTTTTACAGACTGTATGAAAAAGTCACATTAAGTTGTAACTGTATTTCTCTAAGGAGAAGCTGGCATAAATTAGAAAGTATGTGAGAGTGATGTGAAAGACGTGGTTTTGAAATTAATACTGGATTTGGGATTAATATATATATATATATATATATATATATATATATATATATATATATATTATATATATATATACACACACACTGGTCAAATGTTTTGAAACACTTGACTGAAATGTTTCTCATGATCTTAAAAATCTTTTGATCTGAAGGCGTATGCTTAAATGTTTGAAATTAGTTTTGTAGACAAAAATATAATTGTGCTAAGAAAAGCAGCCAATAAGTGCCCAGCATATAGATGGGAACTCCTTCAGTACTCTTTAAAAAGCATCCCAGGGTGATACCTCAAGAAGTTGGTTGAGAAAATGTCAAGAGTACATTTCTGCAAATTCCAGGCAAAGGGTGACTACTTTGAAGATGCTAAAATATAACACAGTTTTGATTTATTTTGGATTTTGTTTAGTCACAACATAATTCCCATAGTTCCATTTATTTTATTCCATAGTTTTGATGACTTTACTATTATTCTAAAATGTGAAGGAAATAGAATTATAATAAAGAATGAGTAAGTGTTTTTGACCGGTAGTGTGTGTGTGTATACATATATATATATCAGAAATCAATTAAATCTGACAGTGCCATTATCTTGCAGATGACATCACCTGGCCTAACCTCCATGCTTATGTGCAGAGGGAGAGCGAGATAAAGCAGTAGATAAAAGCAGAGAGGCAGGCAGGGAGAGAGAAAAAGGAAGATAGCATGTCTCTATGGACTGCACTTGGAGTTTGAATTATTTGCACTTGTATACAGTAGGCATAATCTTTCCCTTAAAGGGATAGTTCACCCCAAAATTTAAATGAAAATTCTGTCACCATGCAGTAAAAGTCATTCCATCTTTTTTTTCTCTCCATACAATAAAAATGAATGGTGACATGAATGGCTAACATTCTGCGTAACATCTCCTCGTGTTCCACGGAAGAAAGAAAGTTATACGTATCAAACGCAGTGATATGCCATAAGTCATTAGCGCAAAGTCAGTGGGCATGGGCGTGAAATTTTTGTATTTTCGCACAAGCATGCACTAAGTCTAGACACAAGTAGTTGTGGCGAAACTGTATGTCCAATGCTCAAATTGGCTGGATTAAGTGCAATTTAAATCTGAGGTTTCTCAAGTTATTATTCTACCATCTACATTATATTATATAGTCCATTCCCTCAAGCACCAGCGATATAAACCAAGACAGCACATTCATAAGAAATTGGTTGTGTAAATGGACTGTATGCAATGAATTAGAAGAATTGAAAATTACGTTCTTTTGTGCATTAAATGCAACCTTGATGATTGTCGGGCGTATTTCTATGACAGTGACACACTCCTTTTATACACATGGAAAATGTGATTCTCGTCAGAATTTGGATGTAAGCTCCATTAAATTACAGAGAATGTAAGTATTATTAATCATTTTCATCTACTGATACACAAATCATGGCTAGTATTAACAGTGATTGTATCGGCACTCACTTCACTTCTACCGGTCGATTTTGAAAAATTAAATACATTTATTGAAACATGTAAAAAATTAAACCAAACATATTTCTAAATTGAAATTACACTTCAAAGAAATGAAAATATAATCAAAATAACGAACTGCTCAAAATCATAGCCTACCAATTCCAAACATTTCACTCTCTCCAACTTCTTCCACTGGCCCGTTTTGCAGTGACTTAAAAATCACTCCACGACAACAGGTGGAAAAATACCTTTTATAGGCCTACAAATTAGACCATAAATACAATTGTAAATTTAAACATGATAATAATAACTGAAAAAAGAAACTATGACCTATGGATAACACAAATCTCATAAATTTTTGTTTCATTTAAGACTGCTACAACTCTGATCATCAGGGACATAATTTGATGTTCCACTAGGTTTTTAGCGTTTGGACATGAACTTTATTACTACGAATTGACATGAACTTTATTATCACTTGCTGGTGGAATCTCCAAACTGCTAAGTTAAGACGTAGTTTTCAAACGTCTTAGCGCAACGACCTATTTCTCAGGAAAATAGCAAATTGCACTTTGCGCCATTTCATTAACATACGATACACCCACAGTTTGCGTGCATACACCCACAATAGCGCAAACACTCCCACTCATGCCCAGTTGTGCTTTGTGCTGCGCTTTGCGTGCCCGCGAAAACAGAGCCCAGTAGGGATAAACCAATCTTTAAAATGTGGTGCAGAGATATCTTCAGAGTGTGTTCACACCAGATGCGATCTTGCTTTGGAAAACTAGATGCAGTGTAATGTAATGGAACAAAATGCAGGTTTTAAGACCCAGCGAGGCAAAATTGGAACATTTGTTTTGAGAAAATTAAACAAAACAAATTATCAAAAATAGTTAAGTTGGAACTGGTACAGCTAGTCACACAATAGTCACCTCTCCCATAAACTGACATTATTTTTTTGAAGTCATACACAATTTACCCCAAAACAAAATATGATTAAAAATCGAGATTTTTATAATCATCGGCGTCCAAAAAACACATTGAAGGAGGAAAAAAGAAAATACATTATCAATTCCAATGCTTTGGTTTGTGCCTATGCAGTGCAGTAGTCAAATATGCTATTCGTTATTCTAGTGCACGTTTACTAAACAGTGCAAATGTTTTACTGTGGAAAGAGTATTTCTTCTTTTCAAAATGTGTCCTGAATGCCTTTAAGTTTATTTCAATTATTTTGTTTTCCTCTTGATAATATACCTGTCCTCAAAATGTCCCACCATTCTTGGAGATGGGAGGGGGAAGCAGTACTTAATGAACTATGCAGAACACCCATAAGACAGCAGAGGACATTTGCTTCGAACTTGACTACTGCCTTCTCATAGATGAAAAAAGAGAGTCTTCCTAATGCTCCTCATAGTGTCCCTCTAAAGCAATCAATGCATTTATTAATTAATCTTGCCAGCACCTTCTTGCATTTGTCCATTGATCCTCAGCGCTTAGAACTGATGCATCATTCAATTTCAATTTCAGCTCTGAACTATTTTGGTGATCGATCCCACAGACAGCCCTGGCCTGGGGAAAGTTATACTGAGACTGGATGATACGGAGATGGAAATTGATTGAACAAATGGAGGAGTGGATGGGAGGAGCACTGGCTTTGGGCTGTGGGGTTTGAGGCCACTGGGGCCTCAGAAAGGGTACAGTCTTGCAACCACAGCTTCCCGTATTTGGAATTTCTCAGCAATATTTAAGGAACCATTCACCCCAAAATAACTTTCTGAACTCTGTTATTACTCACCTTCATGCTGTTCCAAACACATAGTACATTCTTTCTTCCATGTACCACCGAAGGAGGTGTTAAGCAGAATGTTCGCCTTAGTTCGCCTCCGGGGGGGGGGGGAGGGGGACCTCAGAGCCTCTCTCGAGACCTGGGAGGGAAAAGGGAAGAGGGAAAGAGAGAGGCAGAGCGACAGTGAGAGAAAGAGAGGAGAGAGAGAAAAAAAATTGCTCGCCGGTTCCCAGACACGCCGTTGCCTGGTCCTCGACCGCTCCTCCACCTTCTGTCGGACGACAGCCACTCCTCCCCAGGCGGACAGCAGCGAGTCATCCGACCCCTGGCGGATTACATTTTTCATCCCGCCTTCATCTCATCTCATTTTTGGTGTGCCAGTACAATTACATATCACATCATAGGTCTTGTTTTTGACAGCTACCTACAGTATGTGGGCTCTATCATGCCAAATTCATTTTTTGAGGAACTGCTCTTCTCCTGTCTTCTGCTTTAGTCATTTTTTTTTTTTTCCTGTCTAGAACTTTTCCCCTCAATCTTCTGCCCTCTTCTTCTCTCTTTCATTTTCTCCAGGCCAATATCTTTTTTTTTTTTTTTTTTTTTGGCTGTTCATCCCCACCAGGTCAGGGGTTCAGGGCACTCGAGGCAAAGAGATGGATAGACCTGAAATGAAGGGAGGGGGAGAAGGAGATGCAAAGAGAGAAAAACCATTACGTGAAGTGCATTGTGGAGGATGAAGGGTCATGACATTTCAAGACTTGTTCTCTTTTCCTACCAACCCAACATTGTAAAAGGAACCTTGGCCAGTTCAAGGTTGCACCTCCCATTTGCACCATCCAGTAGTGCTATTTTGGCATAGTAATTTAACAAATTGTAAGTTTCCTCCTCATGTTCCCCTTCTGAAATGCTACTGGAGCTGAAATGATTGCTGCAGTCCTAACCTCTAAATAGATTTTGCACATAAACATGACCAACATTGGATCTTAAAGTCTTCATTTACTCACCCACCTGTATGACTTTCTTCTGTGAAAAAAAAAAAGAAGAGATGATGTTAGGCAGAGTGTTTGCATCAGTCCTCATTCACTTTTATTGTATGAAAAAATGCTGCAGTGAAATGAATGGTGACTGAGGCTGTCATTCTGGTAACATCGTATGTTGATGACCAACATCTGATATAATTTGAGAATTTTGAGCACTTTTAATAAATAGCAGTATAATTGGATAAATGGATTGTAGACTTTAATGGATCCACAAATTATTCAAATGTAATTTTAAGTTACCAAATAACTGACATGTTTTGCCATCTTGAATGAGTCAGACATGCTGTTGTCCCTAAGGTTAGTCTTGTGGTCTAACCTCATTAGTACAATGGCAAAAGAGATAAAATGGAGCCCTATTCAGTACACAAGGAGGTTGAAAGAGCATCAGACAGTCCGGCGAGGATGCGCCTTTTAAGCACATTATGATCTTAATGGGGGCAATAAAAATAAACCAGGAGCACTGTGTTGCCTCCAGGGCCTGTGTTGTATCCACTGCACATCTGAGTGATCTCGAATGCAGGCTTCTTTTCTGATCTGTTATTGTTCAAACTTGAAGTTTCTATCAAACATTTGCAAATTTGCCTCAATTTCAAGTGATTACGGAGGGCCCCCTCCTTCCCAATTGCTCAGCATTATACAGTTAAGCCAGCCTCAATTAGGGCCTGTTTGATCTTCACTGGCACATTCTGCCCTGCTAGCAATATTAATGAGGCTGTTTAGTGTCAGCACCTGTGGAGGGTGGGGCTCTGGCTGGCCAGAATTAGAGACTAATTAGGGATAATCTAGGCTTCCTAATGAGCCAGGTGTGCCAGAGAGCATTTAGGTACTTCGCTCTCTCCTACAGTTAATGACTGCTGAGACAGTGAGGAAAGTCATAGAAAAAAAAAAAAACAGATATTGTTAGTGTATGTTGTGCAAATTGGAGTAAGAGAAGTAAGTGTGTAGCTGGAATAGAAATGCATGATTTTTTTTGTAATTACTTAGTACAGTGGGGTTCAAAAGTCTGTGTCCACACTGAAAATCTGTGATTCAAAATCTAATTGAAATATGACAATAAACAAAGTTTTATGTTTTGAATAAAACAAACAAAACTATTTGATGTTAAATGAATAAGAAATGCTTAAAAGGAATAGTTAAAGGAATAGCTCACTCAAAAATGAAAATTCCCTCATCATTAACTCACCCTCATGCCATCCCAGTTGTGTATTTAGAAGAATAGCTCAGCTCTGTAGGTTCACACAATGCAAGTGAATGGTGACCAACTTGGCCAGCGTAAAAGAAATCCATACGACTCCAGTGGTTTAACCCATGTCTTCTGAAGCGATCTAATCGGTTTTAGGTGAGAACATCTTGTGTACATCATGCCATTACAGTCTCTAGGCATGATCATGATATCAAGATCGATTACACTTCCTAGCACTTGACGCATGCACGTAGGGTAATCGAGCTTGAAACCATGATTGTTAAGGAGACATTCTAGAGATATTCGCCTTAAAATCATCGTTTGTGTTCTGCAGGAGAAAAAAAGTCTTCCACTTCTGGGATGGCATGAGGGTGAGTAAATGATGAGAAAATTAAAATTTTTAAATGAATTATTCCTTTTAACCCAAAAAAGAAAATTCTGTCATCATTTACTCACCCACATTACAAACCCGTTTGACCGTTCAACTTTTCATTATGCTGATTTTATATTTTGTAATGAAAAAATAGAAGAAAAAAAAACCATTTAAGGTTATACTGTACACCGATCAGCCACAACATTTAAACCACCTGCCTAATATTGTGTAGGCTTCCTCGTGCCGCCAAAACAGCACCAACCTGTTTTCATTCTGAGATGATATACTTCTCACCACAACTGTACAGAGCGGTTATCTGAGTTACCGTAGACTTTGTCAGTTCGAACCAGTCTGGCCATTCTCTGTTGACCTCTCTCATCAACAAGGCGTTTCCTTCCACAGAACTGCCGCTCACAGGATGTTTTTTTGTTTTTGGCACCATTCTAGAGACTGTTGTGCGTGAAAATCCCAGGAGATCAGCAGTTACAGAAATACTCAAACCAGCCCGTCTGGCACCAATAATCTTCCATGTGATTATCTAATCAGCCAATCGTGTGGCAGCAGTGCAGTGCATAAAATCAGGCAGATACGGACCAGGAGTTAATGTTGACATCAACTATCAGCATGGGGAAAAAAATGTGATCTCAGTGATTTGGTCCGTGGCATGATTGTTGGTGCCAGATGGGCTGGTTTGAGTGCTTCTGTAACTGCTGATCTCCTAGGATTTACATGCACAACAGTCTCTAGAATTTACTCTGATTGGTGCCAAAAATAAAACACATAGAGTGAGCAGCAGTTCTGCGGATGGAAATGCCTTGTTGATGAGAGAGGTCAACAGAGAATGGCCAGACTGGTTCGAACTGACAAAGTCTACGGTAACTCAGATAACCGCTCTGTACAATTGTGGTGAGAAGAATAGCATCTCAGAATGCTATTCTGAGATGCGGATTGGCATGAGGGGGACCTACACAATATTAGGCAAGTGGTTTTAATGTTGTGGCTGATTGGTGTATATGTGAAAGCAGTTGTCTTCGTGGGCCTCTATGTTTGTGTGGTACTCCAGCCTATAAAAACAGGGAATGAGTGGGTATAAGAACTTCAGCACTGACTTTACTCCATTCATCGGGGAAATCTGTTGAGAGAGTTCAAGAATTAAGGGGCCAAGAGAAGTGTTTGTTTGGGAGGGTTTGCATAGCTCATTATAACTACCTGTAGGCTTAACACTGGGAAAGCATTGAATATAGAGGCTGAGGAGATTAGTGTTAAAAGCTGCGTTAGAGGTGAGCAGATGTAGGGATTACAGGAATCCCCTGACCCTCTCAGCAGCCATTAAATCAAAACTAATTACTGAACCACAGCCCCGAGGAGCCACAACCATGACTTCTGTCAAGGACCTTCCCAGAGAGAGAAAAAGAAGGCATTATTGTTAAACACTGGTTGTACTTTGCAGAGTCATTATCAATAATGGAAGAGGAGGAAGATACATAACATTCATAAGCACAAAGCAGAAATCAATCCGCAAGAGTCAACCTAGTCTTGGCCCCAGATGGCCCATCCACCGATTGTACACTAAAAATAGAAAAAACTGGAGAAATCCATCTATTCCAGTCTAATTAGCTGCAGCTACGCAATCTCTGGGAGTTGAAGTACATACGTTTTTATCATCTCATCGGAAAACTTAAAGCTTAAAGTTTTAAAGTTACCAGGCTGCTACTATGAACACTTCTGAAGAACTAGGTGTTAATTTTCCCAAAGTTTACAAGGTTTATGACATCAAATCTTTGAGTGATATGAGTTTTGTTTTAGGAAGTTCCTAGCAAGTAAACATGATATCTTCAATTAGAACTGTAGGCTTGTTTTCAACTTTTGTTAGCAGAGTGACTGTATATCCGTGAAATACTACTTTTGGATGGTAGGCAATTAATCACACAGTTTACACACATTTTCACTAATGTCTTCAAAGTTGCATTTACAGCCTTTTGTAGACCATACACCATTATTTGATTGACCCACCATTTAATGGCATAGTGGTCTAATATTGAAGTACAGTAGCATCAACACATTTTTCTGAAATGTGGTTGGTTTTATATATCGGTCAGAAGACCCTTTCTTGTGTCAGTGGGCGGAATAAGCAACAGTTCTTTGCCAGAATAGAGCACAACAGTGTGGTTCCGGAAGTATTTATTTATTTATTTATTTTCATAGGTGAATTTGTTATTAACAATAATGTATAAACCTTTAAAGACAGAAATATTGTGAGCTCTGAGGTTAATCGATGGTAGATGCTTCTGCTGAAGCCATTAGTCTAAGTTATTTCTACTTAGTTTTTAAAAGACTGTTTTCAATAGCCAAATTCTTGGTGAAGAACTACACTATTTTTGAATGCTGAAGAGAAAATATCCACCATGGCAAACATGCTAAAATTATATTATATTATACGTTTTTGAGATTAGAGTCAACTTTACAGTAAGCACTAAACTGGCCACTGGTACACACTTATGTGCTTTTGATTTATTTATTTTTTCTTCCATTTATTTTATAAACTTCAGCATTTACACAGAGAGACTGGTCAAACCATGGAATCAGAAAAATAATTTTAACACTGAGCTGCAGACAGGGAGTTAAATAAAGCCCCTTTTGTTAGGGCAGGATGTTATTTGTTGACTCTGTTTCGTCCATCTCTAGAGTATTCTATTCTTGTGCTTGGATCAAATTTAGAAAACAGGACAATGAATACACATTGAGGACAGTGTGAAATACCTGCTTGTCCAGTCTAGTTTCCCAGCCTGGCCAACTGACAAGTGCCCAAAACCCCTTTTAAACAGCAGATCTTTGAACCAGCAACCTTGGAGACAAGCTAAGACCAGCAAACCAGTTTAGGCTGGTTTAAAGGAATATTCTGGATTCAATACAAGTTATGCCTAATCAACAGCATTTGGGGCATAATGCTGATTACCACAAATAATTTATTTTGACTTGTCCCTCTTTTTCTTAAAAAAAAATAAAAAAAATAAAGAAAAATAAAAAGATTTGAAAATTGAGGTTCCAGTGAGACACTACCAATGAATGTGAACGTGAACACTTTTTGGTGGAAATTTGGCAGAAATTTGAAGCTTACAATTTTATATAAGCACAAATATTAATTCTTCTGTTTAAAGTCATATATTATTTGAGCTGTCAAGTTGCTTAAATCATTGGTTTGAAGATCCTTTTAGGATTTACAGCGTTACGTTGTCTTATAACTTTTGTAACTGATATAACTTTAAAAATAATATGTTAGTAAGCGATTTTATCACACTAATATCATGTTAACGCAAATATTTTTTATGTTGTGTGGCTATACTTTTAAAAGAGTCAGTATTTTAATGTTTATAGATTGGCCCCATTCACTTCCATTGAAATGCCTCACTGTAACCCAGATTTTTGCTTTTCTTAAATTAAAAGAGGGACAATTCGAAATTTATTTTTGTGGCAATTAACATTATGCTACAAATGTTGTCAATAAACTTAACTTGTATTGAACCCAGAATATGACGTTTTTTTTGTTTGTTTTTTTTTTTAATTAAGAAATGTCTCATCCAAGATCAGCACCTTGTAAAAAGCACATTTTACAGCAAGTTCTGGAGCTTTAGCTCTTCACACTGTGTTTATCTACAGCTGTACAGCTACTCTGTTGTGATCTGCCTTTACTTCACAGAAAGAGATCAATACTTCATATAAGGCAGGTCTTAGAAACTCTCTCCTGTGATCTCTGATCTGCCCGTTTGCACACTGTCCTCCTCAATCGAACTTCTCCTTGACCCAGTGTCTCAAAGCCACTATTCCCTGTGATCTCAGTGCTTCAGGTGATTTTCCTCTCCACTGTAGATGTTACGAGTGATAACACTGAATTTAAGTAGGTGGTTACAAGGTTTTAAAGAAACAAGTATGAAGACTTTTTTTGTGTTGTGCTTTTCTAGATATGACTTGGTCTGTCTAGACACTCTTTTGCGCCTGTCCTAGCGAGGTCACTGAAGTTATACCATTATATATGTTTGACATGTAGGATCTAAAAACAACAACAGCAACAACATTGAGTTATAAATGCAATGGACAGTATGTCAGTTTTTGACCATATTACATTCATCAATGGAAATCTGAACCCATTATGTTCATGTCCTTCCAAATATTGATGGGTAATCATATGCTTTCACACATGCTAGGACATACTGAAAATAGGCACGCAACCAAAATTAAAATAGTAGCATATAGAAGTATTTGCTATGCAGCCGTCACAAGCTGTCCGTTATGTTGCCTTTGTTAACATAAACCACAAGACTAACAGCACTCTTTAAGTGAAAGCTTGTTAACTGTAATTTGTAAAGCCCTTGGAGTCAGCAGGAAACATCAAGCATCAGTAGTTTGGCTTTACATTGTATAAGAATTTGCAAAATAATATATGCTTTTTGCAGTCCCAAAAACAATAGAATAGAATAGGTGCTTCTTTTCTGTCTTTCAGCAGTGGCTTTTTGTAATACATTAAACTATTGCACTGATTTCATTCCATAAAAAAAAGAAAAACCAAAAAAAAAAAAAAACCCACCAATGATAATTAGCCAGCGAATAACTGTGAACATGATTAAAAACTGATGAAGTAAAACACATCTTAATTTATTCCATCTTTTTATTCCAATTTAAAACCACCGCTATCAAACAATTAAATGTGTGCACGCACATCATAGGGTCAATTCCTACTTCCATTAGATAGAGATGCATGAAGATGAACATGAATTATACAATGCCGTCATGGCCAAGGGAATGAATGATTTACCAAAATCTTTCTATAAATAAAATCCTCACAATTAGCTGTCTTGCAAGAACTTCTGTGCTGCTAATTGCCTTTTGACTGGTCAGGATGGGATTTGAATAGATAAGGGTGTACGGTTTTTTTTCCCCCAATTAGGTTTAAAATTGTAAAATGAGTTTAATGTGAAGGAGAAGTGGAGCTTGTATGTTACCATCATTTGTAAGTGTGACATCATCTTTCATCAGAGTTATATCAGAGATTTTATGTGACAATAAAAGCAATAAACTCAGGATATTTCATAGACAGGAAACAAACTAATAATAATACAAAGTAAAAAAGAAAAAGAGAAGCATAGCCAGGCCATGTTCTTGAGTTTATACTAAATATGCATTTAAAATATACTTACATGTATAGTGTTAAACAAAAAATGTCAAGGAAAGGTTACTGGACATCCTTGGGCGTCAGTTTGTTTAAAAAAAAAAAAAAAAAAAATGCTGGGGACTGTTTCGGAGTTGGTGGGGGGTTAAGTTTTACAGTTTAAAACACTGTACTCTGTTTAAAGGATGAGTGTGTTGGTGCATGTGTAACACTTTGAGCATGGGATTTTCAGATAAAAGTCATGTACTTAAGGTTATGGTCATGGGCAAGTGTCCTGGGATAGGCCGACAGGGTTCTCATTACCTCTGGAGCTCTCACTCCATTTTCTCATCACCTGCTCTCCTGATAGAGGGAAAATTAATTAAAACTTGTCTTATTAAGTCTGAGCTCCCAAGAGGGCCAGGCTCAGCACGAAGCACTGGGTCGACCTAAATTCACCCTCTCTGGCTCCTTGTCCCCTTGGGACACACTCAAACACACTTACACATCTCTCAGCCCAGTGATTTGATGAGCAGTTAAGAGGGGAGGAACAAGGGAAGGAGAGATGGATCAAGACAACACAGCAGAGGGAAAGTAAAGAAATAGTAGCCTATATGGGAGTAGGGTTTGAGTCAAGAAGTCTGAAATATCCTAGAGGTTGTGTAATAGCAATGCAGATGTATTCACCTTTGTTATCCACTGATACAAGAGAAAAAAGCTTTTGCTGTAGTTCATTGTGTATTTGTTGTTTGTCTTCTTCTGTATTTTGCTTCCTACTTATCTGCCTGAAAAGTCATAACAACGAATGCTCAACTTAGTTGTAGGAGCTTCCTAGGTGATCTTGAAGCCGGCAATAACCCAGAGTCCCAGACCTGGACTAAGACATGTAGATCCAAGGACCAGGATTTTTTTATGAACTTAAACAAAATGTTGAATTTAGTGCAGCATTTCAAACACGGAAGTTCAACAATCAAGTTTTCATCTTATTTCCAATGTTTCCAATTTTCTGTATGCATTGCCACACAGGTCCCATGACAGACAGTTCAGTGACTTCTCATGAATGTTAATGATACCACACCTACCAGAGGTTGAAGCAAGTACAGTATCACCTAAATTATCAACTATCACCTTCTAGTATGCTGACAATTGACTAGTTATCGGAAAAGGTCTTGAATGATACCATAATCCTAGTCTCAGATTCAGACCTAGATTTTAAATTTTTGGACACATTTAAGTAGCCTCAAGAGGTCTTTTAAGGTCTCAAGACTCAAGATCAGAACTCCAATTCTGGTGTATGTGTTTGTTTTTGTGTGTTTAAGTGCCTCTCAAAATTCAGTGTGTCCCACGAGTTTACCTTCATCTCTTACCTTCTTCCCCTCCCAAACCTTGTTAAACACAAACTCCCTTCCCTGTATCATTATGGGTCTCCTCACTACCTTTCCTCATCTGTTTCTCCTCAATTCCATCATCCCTCAAGTGCCATCTCTCATAATGTAACTCAGCATCAGATTCTACCTGAGTGTCATGCACTGAACTGAGTAAAGAGCAACCGATCCCCATCGCCAACCATAGCTGCTCCAGGCCTTTCAACACTTCCACCCCAGCTGCTAAGAGAGAGAAGATCCTCTAGTGTCAGGCCTGGTGGGCTTTGACATATAACCCCATCTGTGTGCGGACTGCTCAAAGGCTTCATTATCTGAACTTGACCCAAGGAGACAAGAGCCTGTAAGTGTATCCAAGTGTGTGTTTGTGTAGGGGTGAGCATGAGTAGCGTGCAGTATGAGAGGTAACCAGCAGGAGCCTGGCGATATTATACTGATATCTGGGTCACACTATGATTATATTGCGATCTTTATGTTTAGTGCATTGTGATTCAAAACTGATATATTGCAATCTTTTACTTGCTGCTCAGTCATCTTCACTGAACATTGCATAATAAGTGTTCGTTGCATAATCATTGAGCTGGAGAAATAGCATAAAGCATCAGCATGCCAATTAGAGGACTGCACAGGCTAGGTCTGAACGATTAATCAAAATTAAATAATAATCGCGATATGACAGTGTGATTATCAAACCACAAGAGCTGCGATTTAATTAAATAAATAGTCTATGTTTGCAGCTCTGTTTTGTGTGTTACACATTGTGCGTTAAATTTACAGTGCTCTAGATTCACTAACTGATAATCTTGTAATTCCAATTATACTTGGTCGCTAAAAGTTACTATCCATAAGTAACCTCATAACACCAGGACAGAAGAGTGGATGAGAGCATTTCTCTGCATTATAAGGCCATTGTCAACACTACTACAAATAGAAATGTCTTCTGTGAACCACAAGCTTCCTCCACAATAAAGGCCCGTATAGCTATGCCGAGGGCAGGTTAATAAAATATTACATAAATATGGTACTGTTTTATAACATAATAATAATAAAATATTTCTTTTGTTGTTTTTGTTAATATTATACAAAAATACTGTATATATTTATTTATTTTTTTTTACCATTTGTGACAGGTCTCAGTTCAGTCTCAAGGAAAATGAAGAAGTAGGAACCAGCTCACACTCTTTAGCGTCGTTTATTATAGGTCGCTTTCCAGCGCACACACCAACACAAAAACACTCCGTCGCTCATTAATAAACACAAAAGTATTTCTCCTCTTTAACATAGACAGCATCGCCTCTGGATTCTAGCTCCTCTCTCTCTCTCCACTGCGGCTCTGGCTGCTCCTTTATCTCTCTCCAGCTCTCGCTGTAACACAAAAAAGCTGTCAGAGATAATTTCCCACAGGTGACAATCCTTACTGCTCTCATCTCCAGAACTCGCTCTCCATTCACAAACCAGCGCTCGGCCATGCCCCCACCACCACATAGCCCCTTCACCCAACTCAGGCCGGGGACCATCCAGCCTGTCACTTACACTCCACCCCCCATTCCTGGAGAGGAAATCTGCCACAGCCATCTGCATCCCCAGCCTCAAACTTTAAAGGCTGAAGAGCCAGATACCAATGGGCGATCTGCACATTGGCATCTTTCATGCGATGGAGCCACTGGAGCGGGGCGTGGTCCGAACAGAGGGTGAAGGCCTGTCCCAGGAGGTAGTACCAAAGGGTCAGGACCACCCACTTGATGGCCATACAATCCTTCTCGATGGTGCTGTACTTTGCCTCCCTCACTGAGAGTTTACTGCTGATGTACAGCACCAGGCGCTCCACGCCCTCGACCACCTGGGACAACACGGCCCCTAACCACCTGTCTGATGCGTCGGTCTGTAAAACAAAAAGGAAGAGAAATCAGGAGAGCGTAACAGCGGCCTGCCACAAAGTGCAGCTTTCACTTGCGTGAATGTCTGCTGACACGGCTCTGTCAACTGGATCTGGTGGATCTGGTGCCCCCTTTTTAGTCAGATCAGTCAACGGGCTGGTGACGTTTGAATAGTTAGGCACAAACCTATGATAATAGCCAGCCCCAGGAACTGTCTCACTTCCTTTTTGGTCTTAGGTCTCAGGCAGGCTGCAATCACTGTGGTCTTATCAATTTGGGGCCACAACTGTCCATGACCCAAATGGAAGCCCAGATACTTCCACCTGCCCAATTGCGCACTTCTTTAGGTTTGCTGTGAGTCCGGCTTATCTCAACGACCTCAGATGCTGCAGGTGCCATTGCCAGTCATTACTGTAAAGCAGCATGCGGTCTGAGGATTTGGTCCATGAATCGCTAAAATGTAGCCGGTGCCCCAAACAAACCGAATGGAAGCATCATGAATTGGTGTAATCCAAACGGTGTGGGAAATGCCATCTTTTCACAGGACATAAGAGATAAGGGGATCTGCCAATATCCCTTCGTTAAATCCAGTGTCTAATAAAAGCGAGCCGCGCCCAACCGATCGAGCAGTTCATCAATCCGAGGCATCGGGTACGCATCAAATTTAGACATTGCATTGACCTTTCTATAATCCACACAGAACCACTGTGGGATTCTTCTACTACCCCCATATCTAGCATTGCCTTTAATTCTTTCCGAACCACTTTTTTGTGTTCTGGTAATTGATGGGGCGACTGAGTACCACTACCCCTGGGGCTGTTTCGATATGGTAATCTATGAGATTCGTATGCCCGGAAAGAGGCGAGAACACATCTGAGAATTCTCCTTGCAACCTTTCTACCTCCGTGACTTGTGAAGTTGAGAGGTGGTCTCCGCAAGTGACCAGGGTGACTTGATCAGTGGCTTTTAAGTTCACCTCCAGTCCGAGCTCCTCCCTCTCCAGAACTACCATCACCAAAGTCACGGGGACTGCCTCTCTCCAAGGTTTTAGGAGACTGTGGTGGTAAATCTGACACGCTCTGCCTCTATCTCTTCGTTTAACCTCATAATCGATTTCCCCAACTCACCGTGTGACCTCAAAGGGCCCTTGCCACTTGGTGAGTAATTTAGAGCTCGATGTGGGGAGTAATACAAGGACTTTATCTCCTGGTACAAATTACCGTAGTCGAGTACCCCTATTATACAGCTGGCTTTGATGTTCTTGAGCCTGGAACAAATTTTACTTTGTCAATTGCCCCAGTTTATGGAGTTTTGCCCTCAGGTCAAGAACGTTTTGAATTTTATTTTTGCTGTTTGAAGGTCCCTCCTCCCAATTTTCAAAATTTTTCAAATTTCCCATACAATAATTAAAATGGGGAGAACCCCGTGGAGGCTTGCGGGACCTCTCGAACAGCAAATAATAGGGACTCGAGCCACTTGTCCCAATTTCGAGTGTCTACGTGCACGAACTTACAAATCATATCTTTAGTGTCCGATTAAATTGTTTGACCAAGTCGTCCATTTGGGGATGGTAAACGCTGGTCTGAATCGATTTATTCACAAATAATTCATACAGTTCACGTAGCATACGTGACATAAATGTAGTGCCCTGATTAGTGAGGATTTCTTTCGGTATCCCCACTCGGTAGATTATTCTGAAAAGTGTCTCCACAACACTGTGTGCTGAAATGTTGAGCAGAGGCTCTGCTTCCGGATATTGTGTTGTGTAGTCTACCAGAACCAACACACAGCGATGCCCAAGTGCTATCCGCTCTAATGGCCTGTCGAGGTCCATGCCAATTCTTTCGAAGGGGGAAGGGGGCACAATGGCGCTTTTGGGGTAACCGTGGGATTCACCAGCTGACATTCACGGCATGCCGCACACCACCTGCGAACATCTCTGTGAATGCCCGGCCAATAGAAGCGGGCTATCAGACGGTTTAGTGTTTTTTCCTGCCCTAAGTGACCCACCATCAGATTATAATGAGCCGTCTGGAATAACATTTCCTGACAGCTATGACCATCAATCACTTTCATATGAACAAAGGTGTGCCTAAGGGTTTCGTCTCGCATCTGCTCCAGAGGGAAATCCCCTGCAGGGAATCCTCTAAGGGCGGGGGGAGCCGCGGCTTCTCCCTCCCTTGCATCATACCGACGTGGAGGCAACATAGATGGCCCTGGCACCGCCTTCCCAGCCAGCGAATCGCCCATCACACACCGATACACTTTATTACAGGACCCATCCACACAAATTCCCCTCAATAAAGTTGTAAACACCATCCGTTTTGGTAGCCAGGTGATAAACTGCTCCAACACCACCAGATTGACTACTACCACTGTATCACGTTCTGCTGCCAGCAACCACCGCCGGCAGGAGTCACGGAGCTGTTGAGCAAAGGCAAACGGGCGGCCGAGCTCTCCAAGTGTCAGAGACCTGAAACACTAGCGCTGTTCGGGGCTGCAACAGACCCACTGCAGGATGGCTCATCTCAGGCTCTTGTAGTCTAGGAGATCTGTTGTTGGAAGCTGTTTGGCCACGAGTTTCCCGGTCAACAGCAGCAAGAGGCGGACCGCCCACTGGCTGTTGGGCCATCCCCAGAATTCGGCCGTCTGCTGGAATTTTGGCCCATTCCTCCAGACAGAACTGCCATAACTGAGTCAGGTTTGTAGGCCTCCTTACTCACACATGCTTTTTCAGTTCTGACCACAAATTTTCTATTGGATTGAGGTCAGGGCTTTGTGATGGCCACTCCAATACCTTGGACTTTGTTGTCCTTAAGCCATTTTGCCACAACTTTGGAGGTATACTTGGGGTCATTGTCCATTTGGAAGACTCATTTATGACTGAGCTTAACTTCCTGGCTGATGTCTTGAGATGTTGCTTCAATATATTCACATAATTTTCCCCCATGCTTCACGGTTGGGATGGTTTTCTTCAGCTTGCAAGCCTCACCCTTTTTCCTCTAAACATAACGATGGTCAAAAGAGTTCAGGTTTTGTTTCATTAGACCAGAGGACGTTTCTCCAAAATGTAAAATCTTTGTCCCCATGTGCACTTGCAAACTGTAGTCTGGCTTTTTTATGGTGATTTTGGAGCAGTGGCTTCTTCCTTGCTGTGCAGCCTTTCAGGTTATGTTGATATAGGACTCGTTTTACTGTGGATATAGATACTTGTCTACCTGTTTCCTCCAGCATCTTCACAAGGTCCTTTGCTGTTGTTCTGGGATTGATTTGCACCAAACTACGTTCATCTTTAGGAGACAGAATGTCTCTTCTTCCTTTTTTTGAGGTCTTGGCTGATTTCTTTTGATTTTCCCATGATGTCAAGCAGAGGCACTGAGTTTGAAGGTAGGCCTTAAAATACATTCACAAGTACACCACCAATTCAGTACACCTCCAATCAGAAGCTAAATGGCCGATTGTCTAATTTTCTGGAATTTTCCAAGCTGCTTAAAGGCACAGTTAACTTGGTGTATGTAAACTTCTGACCCACTGGAATTGTGATTAATTTGTCAATTAAAAGTGAAACAATCTGTCTGTAAACAATTGTTGGAAAAATGACTTGTGCCATTCACAAAGTAGACGTCCTAAACGACTTGCCACAACTATACTTTACTAATAGAGTCCAATAGTAATAAACAGTCCACAAAATAAAACAGTGGGGAGAAACAGATAGAAGGTGATTAATAACTTGGCACGAAAATATAAAGTCACTCTTTTATGCAACCTTTAAGTCACTTAGAATTACGTTTATGGGGTGTGGGAGTGTGTGTGCATATGAGGGGGCAAAAAAATAAAATAAAAAAATAAAATAAAAATCTAAACCACACAGGAATGGCAGGGACATGTGGAAGATTTATTGTTGGGGAAAAAAAGATGCAGATCCAAGGCCCATACCTGGAGTAAGATGCTTCTCTTAAACACGTTTGTTTGCGGTGCAGCCGGCGGGACGAAAATGTGGACCTCACTTCCCAGTCACACAGCTCACTCATGGCCCAGAGCACAGCACAGTTTGGGTTTTCCTTGCAGTTGACTCAGGTAGCTATGAATCACTAGCTATGAATCACCCTCTCTCCTACTTCCTACTTCCTTTTATATTCTGATTTCCTACCCATTTAATTCCCAGTGCATTCTGGTCACTGTAATTTTGTTAAAACAATTGGTGGGTTTGTTTTCCCACTACCATAACACAATTTTTTTTTTTAGCTTTTTAACTTGACAAGGTGTCTAAAAAATGTGTCTTGCACAAGATGCTGAAAAAAAACCCCAAGCAAGATGCAATGCTCAAAGACATCCATCTAGCATGTTTACATAGAAAAGCAATTAAAAACCAGTGCAGACATGCACAAAAACATATTCATTGTGAACACCCCCTACTCGTCTGTTCGCATGCTTCATTTTTCATTAATTACAAACCTGAACCTATACTTGGAAAAACTGACTCGAACCCGGCCCGTGTAGCAGGCCTCTAATGTTAATGTCTATAAACAAAATCAGTGTGAGAGAATAGCGTAACTTGGCTCCAATGTGTTTTTCATAGCACAAAAACACGCTGCATGGGTAGAGATGTTTATGAATTAAACAAATAAAAGTTATAGACTTATACTGTCACAACAAGATATAATGAAATTGGCAAATTGTCTGTCCACACTGAATGCAAAACAGCTGTGGGACAGCCAGTCAGAAGATATTTGATGTTTAATGTATGAGGAATGCAAGTTGTGAGGTGGGGAAATTTCGACTAAGAGTTCTCAGTGGGCTGGACTATCCAGCATGACACTGCAGAAAAAGAAACCAAGCAATCAACAAAACTTCTTGTCACTAGTTGCTTGTCACAGCCATGACTGATTAGGAGAACTCTGATTAACAGCAAATTTGGCTTTGAGTTGTTGAGTAGGAATAATCCAGTGTTTGTCTTCTCACAGACTTGCTCTGAGTGGTGCTCAATCTCTTTTGCCTAAAAATATTAGTATTAGAAATTTAACTAAAAATCTTTATTCTTGTTGTGAGAATATTTATACAGTATTATAAGGTAAAGTATCACAATACTGAAATAATTAAAAATTGTTCCACCCCCCGCAACTCTACAAGGTTGAGGTGATTCTCAATTCTATATGTTCTTGAAGACTCCTCCTCGCAGGAGTTCGTGTGCACTAGACCCACAGGAGTCAAGATGGCATCTTTGTCAGATCAAGGTGCTTCTCTATTCCGTGTCTTCGAACATATGTCGGGGCTGAGTTGCCAGACGAGACGAAATTCAGCCACAGCCAGATTGATACATCACACAGCTGATCTTTGACATGCTGGCAGCTGCTACTGTAGCTGTTCTGTTTGTCTCCCTGTGAGCAGTAAATGGAATCGACACAATTAGGCTTCCCTCATCCTTCACTCTCTGCTTCGTTCTTTTTTTGTCTTGTTAACAAGCTTGAGAAATTGGCAAATTATCAGTTGTTATTTTTTGCCTTCCTTTATAATTGGCCAAATATAAGAAAACTTGGTAAAAAGCAGAAATCATGGAAACCCATTTGTTCATTATAAACAGACTCAGAGTTAACAATTAGTGCTTTCATTTCTTAGTTTAATTCCATGTTGTAAAAATTATTGTATTACTCAGTACTTAAGTCTTGTTTCTAGCTAAAAAAAATGGCAGTTGGTAAAGAAAAATAAATGTTATTATTTTTTACAACATTTCTTAGATTCCTCTGAAAACAAGACTTATCTTATATCATTTTGGTAGCACTTTGCAATAAAGTTTCCATTCGTTAACATTAGTTAATGCATTAGGTATAATG
The DNA here is from genome assembly GCF_019703515.2 of Myxocyprinus asiaticus. Lineage (NCBI taxonomy): Eukaryota > Metazoa > Chordata > Actinopteri > Cypriniformes > Catostomidae > Myxocyprinus > Myxocyprinus asiaticus. The sequence continues at coordinate 14,643,335 of NC_059373.1, read as the reverse complement.
AACAAACAATTAACAATTCATATTTTTACAGCATTTATTAATCTTTATTAATGTTAGTTAATAAAAACACAATTGTTCATTGTTAGTTCATGTTAGTTCATAGTGCATTAACTAATGTTAACAAATACAACTTTTGATTTTTAAAATGTATTAGTTTGTTTTAATTAACATTAACTAAGATTAATAAATGCTGTAAAAGTTATGTCCATTGTTTTCAGAAGTGATATGATGGGTGTTGGTGAGAAACAAATCAATATTTAAGTCCCTTTTTTGCTTGAAATTGTTCTCCCTGCCCAGTAGGGGGCGGTATGCATGAAGCATGTGAATCACCAAAAACACAAGAAGAATGTGAAAGTGATCCGTTTCTCAACCACACCTATCGTAGTGCTTCTGAAGACATTGATTTAACCATTGGAGTCTTATGGATTACTTTTATTCTAACTTATGTGATTTTTTCGGAGCTTCAAATTTTTGGCACCCATTCACTTGCATTGTATGGACCAAAAGTGCTGAGAAATTCTTCTGAAAAATCTCCATTTTAATTCAGCAGATGAAAGAAAGTTATACACATCTGGGATGGCATGAGGGTGAGTAAATGATTAGAGAATTATCATTTTTGAGTAGATTCTTAAATATTTGTACTGGAATATAAGACAAATTATCTATATGGTGGGCTGCAAATATCCACACTGGACAAAAAACTCTTTTTTTTGGGGTCCTCTTCTGACAGCTGTTTATTAAAAAGACAGCGGTCGATGGGGCCATATTATATAAAAAGGGAAAGAAGGAATAAAGGAAATACAAAAATGTGATACAAAAACAAGGCCGTGGGAAGTAGGGGTGTGTCAAGATGGTTGTTGTCTTATATATATATATAAATAAATAAATAAATAAATAAATAAATAAAACACACTAAAACATTTTGGATATGTTTTCCTAAAAACTGTATGCTTAAGGAAGTCTCGAAATAGTTTACAACACTGAATAGTGTCATAATTATTTATAGATCATGAGGGCCTTCATCTCAACAACCCCTGAACGCCATGCCACGTTTAACTACTGGAGCACCTAGCCGCGCATCTCATAGTAACGCTTTTGGTTTATTATAAGCTGTCACTGAGCAGTTTAATATTATCAGTTGTCAGGACCTTTTAACATTACACTGATAGATACACTTGCTGCAAAAATTTAATCTGCTATTTTCTTGTGTGCTGTGTAGTTTGGGCTTTTGAACCTAAAATGTAGATATGTTCTTGTCTGCTGAACGCAAAGGGACCTGGCAGTTACAAGACTGGCATACATTTGATTGATATTGTAGCATGTTTAAAGATTATGTGCGAGTGTTGTGAATACACTGATGATATAATGCACTAAGTTTGATTGTGTTTTCGTGTTGGATGATAATGGGAAAGACGCCCTTCCGGGGGGTTCGGTGTGTGTGCGCACGTGCATGCCACGCAGGGGTGGGTGAGAGAGAAGTGAGGGAAATATTTTGAGAAAGAATTGTATGTTAGCTTCATGTTGCCTCTTACCTGTCGTATGGCCAAGAACAGTACTGCTGCTCCCTATACGCATATTACGCAGTCTGCGTAGGGCACCAACTCCTTAAGGGGTCACCATCTTACCCTAGGGGAGCACCAGCAACTCTGCCTTTACTTGCATGTTACATGTTATTCAAGGACCTGGTTGCGGAACACAGACTTTTGCCTCGCACTTTCACCTTGCAACTTACTCCACTCACCGCGCCTCGCAAACAACCCACGTCCGATGATCCCGGAGCATAGGGCATCAACTTGGCCAGCAGCGGCCCTGGCCAAGAATAAACCTCAGAAATGTAGAACGACTGCACTTGTTCATTAACAGTGATTGTTACAGTAATATTGTAGCCTATGTTATATTACAAGTTGACATTATGCATATAATAAAAAATAAAAAAATCGATTATCAGAACACCCACTGCACACGGTGTATTAAGTAAAGTCTATTTGTCTGTGCCATTGCTATGTGCGGCCCTTAAAAACCCATGTACATAGGGTGACCAGACGTCCCGATAATCAGTCTTAGCCTAATATTGTACGAAAATTATCATTGCTGTGCTTCGTGCTTTTTCTGTATTGAAAAACTTGCAACAAATTATGAGAGTTCCCACAGTCTCAGAATCAGCTGTGATTTTTTTTTCCGCTGTGCTGAACTTTCCTCCTTAATTATCACCCCCTCCCAACTCTGATGCTGTCTGTCAGCCCATAAGAAGTTTTGGCATGAAGCCAAAAAATGGGGAGGGAGAGATAATAGCATAGAGCAAGGTAATAAAACAGCAAAAAAAAAAAAAAAATATAGAAATGCATCCCCATCCTAATATACATCCTCTGATATACCATCAGTAAAAATCGCAACCCTGTATCAACAAGCCATGTGATGTCATAAACCACTATACGGACAGGATCAATTTTATGGGGCTGATTATGATTGCTAGAGCTTCTTACTGATTTTAATCCCATCCAAAAAGAGCATATCTGTATCCTGTATATATCTGTATCTTTTATCGTCAATAAAATGACCTAACAATAACCCAGGTAAAGGTGGCCCACTGCTAATTGACATGCTGGTAAAAAGCCAGTGAATCTGTGCTGTCTGCGAGCACTTTAAATATTGTTGTTTCTGAAGTTCTCTGGGTCTAAAGTCATTGGTCAAAGACACCAGAAATGAAAAGACGCGCTTCATATCGTCAAATAAATGCTTAAGAAAAACATGCATCAACCTATATATGCAACAGCCAGCGATAACTAAAGAGAAAGAAAGGATCATATTTTCTTTTGGAAAAGTGTAGCCCTGTATTTTGGGATATATTTTCCAGAAGTAGGCTACAAATAAAATTACTTAACTTGAATGTATTGTTCTGATTTTTTGTCATGGTTATCTGGTCACCCTACATGTACATGCAAAAATGCACCTCCCACTACAGCACTCCCAACATAAATCATCTTCCCACAGCCCTGTACAAAAATGAGATAAAGTACAATGAAATACGGTAGAGGCTAATGTCAAAAGAAAATAC